>NC_059078.1:105725571-105748071 GCF_020497125.1 Mauremys mutica
CCTGCAGAGAGACAGAGGTTCAAGACAGATGCTTCTGGGGACAGGGCAGTTGTTCCTTCTTTGAGGTTTCCACCAGAGGAAGTATCCTGTGAACTGTTTGTTATCACTCCTGTTTAAGGAGACAGAACTTGTGCACATTTTTGTGAAAAAACAAATTACACTAAAAATGTCCCTGACTCCACGTCACTGATTTCTGCTTCAAACAGAAAACCGACCTACAAGGCCCTGAATTCTCCTAGTGCTCTTCAAAAAGGCAACAATATATGTACACACAGAGTCATAGCCTTTAAGCTCAGAAGGGATCAGCAGATCATCTCCACACCCCACTTTTTTGACAAATGCCCACTTTTGCCAAAAAAGTCAGGACTGGCAGGACAGGGCTTAAAAAAGGGACTGTCCTGGCCAAAACAGCCACCCTATCCAACAACCGGAATTAGACCTAAGTATTACAGCTTTCAGGAAACTAAACTATGATGTGCTACAGGTATGGATGTACATGTCATTTTTATTTGGTCTAATTCACTTTGTGTAGGTATTGCAGGAGACGTCAGACTTTAGATAGAGTGATGGCTTGGCAAACCAAGATAGATAGGGCATTCCATGCATACAGAATGCATCGGAAAAAGGCCTGAATATTAGAAGTTATACTATACCCACTGGAGTAGAATGGCTTCTTCTAAACAATTTTTTCTCTTGGGTAAATAGGCATTTTAGACATTTTGAAAAATGATCTAGTCAGTTGACATCTTCTCTACCAAAGCTGGGGCAGATTCAGAGCCAGGGTTTAAGACATGTTATATCTGGAACACTGTATGTTTTCTTCTGAGATGTGCTCCAGAAAAGTGATGAGAGATGATTTTTAAAACTCAGCTTTGGTGTTTCCCTGCTACATGTAGTAAGCAGCTCTAATTATGGATACATCACTTATAATTATCATAGCGAAAATTTACAGCGATCACCCTTCAGAAGTTGTAAGATGCTTTAGATAACTAATTACCTTTTCCTCATGATCTGCATTCTTCTGTGCATTATCCCCTAGGCAAATCCCCTAGCATAAGAAGGAAACTTGGGTAATATTACAAAATATTATGTATATAGCTTTGTAACTATTATGGTTCAGTGTACTGCACCTTTAAATGTCTCATGACCGGTATCACATGCCCACACAAGTGAATAACAGGGCAGGTTCCCTATCATGGGCTACATGTATCACAGATAACAATCTGGTGGGACAGGGCATCTTCCACAGGGCTACTCTTCCCCCTCCAGCTTAGGCAGGGTGTTGGTTGAGCCTTGGCTTCTCCTTCCCTTCAACACGTAGTTCACCACAGCTGCACCAAGTTGCGCAGGAAGTCGGGGAGAGAGAGGAGGGGAATAATCTGAGCCACTTTATACTTCCCCCTTGGAGCAAGGAGGGACTAGGGACCAGATGGCGATTCTCTGAATCACATATGGTTCCTGGTCAGCTCCTGGAACACCCTAAGTGCTGCCCACTGCTCAGGGATTGTGGCAAACCATTATCTAGCTTTGAAGAGTTTGTCTGGCTGTCTGTGGTGAGGCCCTCCATTTTGAAGAGCAATTTCAGTTCCAGTATGTGACAGAGAAAATCCACCCTGGATGCTGTCTCAGGGTTTGTCTGCACAGACACTTAGTGTGTGTTAGCTGGGGTGTGACTCAACAGGGCTTACCGTGCATTAACGGGCAGTGTGGACCCTGCTACTGCACACTAAACCTTCCACAGACAGTTAGAACACAGGAAGCTGGTGCACTGTAGAGTCACACCTTGGCTTGCCGCACACTAAGTCTCAGGGCTGGTCTATGCTGGAAACTTATATTGACATACGTCTCTCAGGTGTGTGAAAAACCCATGCCCATGAGAGACATAGATATGCCAACCTAACCACCTGTGTAGACAGTGCTAGGTTGCGGGAATAATTCATAACTTCAGTACCACCTGTTGGGGATGTGATTATCTATGCTAATGGGAGAACCCCTCCCAGCAGCGTAGGTAGTGTCTAAATTGAAGCACTGCTGCAGTGCTGCAATTGTGCCACAGCAGTTCAAGTGTATATATATCCTCAGGGTAGTCATGTCTTCATGTGTCTTTGCTTGCTTTCAGTGAACTTTCAATCTTAAAACACACGGACAGACACATACACATACACACAGACACATATATGGTATGGAAAAATATAACAATAATATGGTAACTATACTTTGTCAAAAATTTGGCAAGTTTTTATGGTTGATATACCAGTAGCATCTTTCACTGAAAAACAAACCCCAACCTTACAGGGCAGGCCTACATCAATGTAATTTACGTCACTCCGGGGTATGAAAAAGACACCTCCCCCTGAGTGACACAAGTCACATTGACTTAAGTGCTGTCCACACTGGCACTATAACGCTCTGCCACTGACATAGCTTCTTGCCTCTTGCGGAGGTGGTTTTATTATGCACTCTGCCGTCGGCATAGCATGTCTTCACTGGATGTGCTACAGCGGTGTGCCACACCAATATAGCATCATAGTGTAGACTGGCCCTTACACATTTACCTGACTTCATTTTTCCAGTCAAATCCATTCTGAAGCAAAAATTGGTGAGGGAAGATAAAATATAGAAAACTAGTATAAGCACAATACAATAACATAAAAGCTAATGAAAAGAGTTTTAATTTTTTTGGGGGGGTGTCTTTTTTAAACCATTGCTTGGCTGGGAGCTTGTATGGCAAGCTTCAAAATGGAATAAATGTTTATGGATAAGTTATATGAAAATAAGGTTTTAAAAATGGACATAGTTATAGACCCCCTAACAAAAACAACGAACACTGATGCTACAATAAATCACAGAGGCACATCCACATTTTCTATTGCTAGAGGTGCATGCATGGGAGATCCGCCAGTTTAGTAAAGAGGCATTCTCCCTCGCTCAACTCACTGAATGAGGTAGTAAAGAGGAGGAGAGAGGATGACAGATAAGCAGCAATCCAGCCTATTCACATCCTGATAATATTTGTAGGAACAAGCTGATGGCAACATTTTCTGCATTATAGCAGTAATAGTATCTGCAGTAACTACTACAGTGTATGGTTCTGACACTCTATGAACTACAAGCTTTAGCTCAAAATCTTTTTTCAGATGAAGTGAGAGTGATCACATATACATATGTGTAAGGGCATTCTCAAAGGGGGTGAGTTGGGCACACAGCAGGAAATTGAGCACTCACTTCAGGACTGCAGGAATTTTTATTAGTGAGAGTGGCCATTGCTGGAATTTTGCAAATTTTGGCTTCTGCTGTAGGGTTCACAAACTCCCTAAGGGCATGCCTGCCCATCTGACTAAAGCATACTCCCCATTTCAAAGAAGGACTATTCCCTCTCCATGAAGCCTCTAGCTTCAAGTTCAGCTGCCAGGATTTTCTGAATCCAGCTATCACAAAATGGTATCATATGCACCTACTCGTAACTAAATGTCACATTACCTTTCTCTGGGTTTAGGCCCCAAACACTCAGCAAGGAACCATGCAGAGTGACTGTGGTGACTACTGCTTAATAGAATTAACCTAGATAAGTCCAGAAAATATACCAACTGTCTGAAATGCAAAGGTTCCTGGATGGATATGGGAAACTCTCACTTCATTCAGACTATGCTAGCTCAGGATAGGTGCAGTTAAAATGTTACAGCAACAGGAACATATCCTAGATAAGGCGATATTGCATCCTATATATTTCCACCCCAAAATGACACATTTCATATCAGAATGGAAAACCATGTCAGGAAACCCAGACTGAACCAGGGAACAAAGTGACCCATGTTATGGTTCTACTGTGTGAACTGAAAAAGGGGGCGTCTCTTTAAGGGCAGTGTGCTCTCTGTACTGGACAGGCGCTAAGAACACTGTCATCTGGTTGCAGGCTCAGAGTAAGGAAACACAACAGCCAAGGATGCCACATGTAGAGTCCTCTACTCAGCAAGCAGATATCTAGGAAGTGTGAGTCATCATTAACCTCTTAACTCTTACACTGTTCAAAAGGATGGTGCTAATCCAGAACACAGCAAAATTTAAGCAGAGTGCGAGCTTCAGCTGGGGTAGGAGGAAAAGGCCTTTACCTAATGCACTGAAAGATCAGCGGGTCACCTGGATTTACCGGAAGCTTGCTTATTTCAGCAGGTGGTTGTAACTCCAAGATAAGGTGGACAATGAGTAATTGCCAAACTGAGCAGTCTTCTCTGCTGACCTGTCCCTTTATCAAGCCTGAGAATCTCCAAAGACCTTGTGAGGGACACCAGACCCCCTAAGAATGTGGTGAACCTGTTTACCCTATGTAGATGTGTGTGTATGTGTTAATTATTCCTGGACCAGAAGCTGTAAATAAATTGTGCCTAAGGAATCCAGTATACCTTTACTTGTCTTATTTGGCACATCACCAAAGGGCATGCCTGCCCATCTGACTAAAGCATACTCCCCATTTCAAAGAAGGACTATTCCCTCTCCATGTTAGACATTGTAAGTCATCTCACTTGCTCTTTCCTGGATGGAGCCTGTGACTCCCTCTGGGTCATTGGAATTATATTTTAGTATTCGCAGAGGATCAGGGCCCAACTAAGGCATAAGCAACCTAGGTTCATGATTGGAGACCAAGATCCTGGAATCACATGATTACATCAGAATCTCAACTTTCATTTTAAAACTAAAATAATTTCTAGCCCTCATCATTGTGAAGAAAAGCTTGAAAATATAACCAGTGTAGTGATATTTGCCTGAAACGGCTAGTTGTTAATCTAGGGGAAATTATCATTATCATTGTGATTTTTACTACTGGAATACTAATTACTCCTCCCTGTGATCAATGCCACATTGTACAATATCCTGAGGAGTTTATCATCTAAATAAACTAAGGCATAAAGATATTAAGGGCCCGACTTTCAAAACAGTTTAGCTCCCATTTAGGCACCTAAAATAAGTGGCCATATTTTCAGAAGAGCAACAAAAACCCTTCTATCCTCACAAATTAATATGGTTCTATAATATATTAACTAACAAAAGCAGGAAATACTACAGCAAAAACAGAACAAATAACCCATTACTTAAAAACCCCTGAAGGTGCATGAACAAGTCTGTGAACCATATAACCTTGTAGTTGTCACCCTCAATCTCTTTTTGTTTTCTTTGTAATCCCTTGGATTCTCATCGCTTTTGTACATTTACAAGGTGGAAACCATGTCTTCTGCATGTTCTGTAAAGAACCTACCACATTTGAGTTACTAAACCAACAGTAAATATTAATAAGTGGGCGGTCAGGTTCAGGGATGGAGAAAACAGATTTTGATCTGAGAAAACTGCCTTTTGTCAGAGTGAAAAAATTCTACATAAAGCTGCCAATTCCCACCCCCCTTTTGTTCATATCTGGCAAAAACAAGATTTTTTTATTGGTTTTGCCAGCAATCCAAATGTTCTTATACTCCTCTAGCCAAGATATTGGGAGCAGAGCACAGCCTATTCCAGATGACATCAGAAAGGAAGCGGAACACAGGTGTTTCATGTTATTGCCTAGATTTTTCTCCTGCACCAGATCTTTGAAAGGGATGGGAAATATGCCAGAATGATTGTTATGCTGTTAGTGCCTTGGCAAGGCATACCACAAAGTTACAAGAGACAAGCTGTGGCTGGCCAAAGGGTATCCAATCTCAGTAGGACTCTGTAAAACTGATGTATTTTTAGATATACGTGGGGAAAGAATCGATTCCAGTTGTGGGTTATTCTGACTTCATTTCCTCTGTTTGCACATTTTCTAATAATACAAACACTGGTTCAGTTAGACTTATAGGGGGCAGTTTTGAATGTTTTTTGGAACCTACAGATTAGTGTGTGTTACACAGGGAATATGAGTCTGATTACAGGTGCTAACTAGCAAAGTCAGTCCTTTAGCTCAAGCTAGACTCTTCTTTGTAACGGACGCAAGTTCAGTTGCTGGGGATGAACAAGGTAATAGTCTTACTTTCATTGGAAGTGCTGCATTTGTGGCTTATTTCTAATCTCTAATCTGTGGTCTTGCATCTCTGTGTATTTTAGAAAATACACTTCCGGGCATGCATTGGCAAGTGCAGTTGCAATTTTTTCAAGATACCTGGTGCTAAGATTAAATTTGAGCCTTTAGTCTCTTTCAAGTGCTTAAATAACATGCTTTTCTAGGCTCTAGTTGAATCTAGTCTCAAGAAGTAGCTGGAGCAGTATTTTAAAACACATCTTGAACATTCTCTTTCTGGGTGTAGTTTATGTTTGCTTCTTTTCACATCAGAGGTGCTCTGAATAGCTTATTTAGCCTCACTCCTTGGCCTCGAGTTATGCCCTGCTATTTAATAAGCCAGTCCTTGCATAACTGCTCTTGTCCACAAAGAGATAGCGCCCCCCCACAAAAAAAGTATCAAAATGTTTGAAATAATTTAGGGGCCAGTATTTTCCCCAAAGACATGAAAACATTCTGAGTGCTCTTGATACGTTTCCAAGCATGCTTTCTAATTCAGTTTTCAGTACGTTATTTTTTTGTCTGTGTGCCTGAGCTAGTTATTTCATGAACGATTATTGTCAGAAATCTCTTAGATGCCTTGATACCATATTTGTTCAGTGTTTGCCCATAAGATGCAACCTGAAGCTTATGCCAAATCATACAGTCTTTTCACTTTGACTTAGAATGAGAAAAGCGTTCTGCTATGGTCTGTGTTTCAAGTGCTCAACTGCAGCCATGAAAATGGTCATGAAAATGTACAAGCCCACACACAGAATATACTCACCCATCATTTACCGTGATGACGAAGATCATGAAAAACTAGTATTTTACTCAGCTGTCAAAAAATAATGTGAGTGTGGAATTTGGCTCTTCTGTCTCTCGTTGATTTCAAGGATCAGTCCCTAAGAAAGATTTCATCTCTTTCCTGAAGCTTGGAAACTTCTATTGCTTCCTGCTTCAGGATCACAGAAGGCCCATTGTGGAGGCACAGTACTACCAAACCAGCTAGTAAAACTGTTCTCTGGGCAGTTAATTAAGACATTAATCCCTTCACTCCCAGACTCAGTACATTTCAATCTGTTTAATTCTCATAGGAAGTAAAAAATAAAAAATAAAATCAGGGAAGAGCCATATCGTAGCACAATTGTATGTGAAATTCATCCCTCTGCAGGTGGTAACCATCAAGACTTTGTTCGCCAGGGTGAATTTCAATCAAAATGCCTTTTCTGTAGATATATCTAAAGATGAGTTTACTGGAGAAGCTTGGATTCTTACAGAAAATCAACTTCCCACTAATGATTTTAAAGTATTCAGTCAGATTAAATACATAGTCTTCTCAGTTTCCCAAATAATATATAACAAGTGGGATTACTGAAGTACCGAGACAAAGGCTCTTATAGTGTGGCCATCCCGGGCCAAGCCCAGAAGTTATTGGAAATCTTGTGAGAATGCCTGCTCATTTCCAGCCCAATGAGGTTTGGAAATGTATTCAAACTTTTGGATGTTTTAGTTTAACTAAACCTTCAAACCTTTGGGGGTTCTCTCATTCTGAACTGTGATAACTGCAGGTTTTATTGTATGCCTTTCTCCTGCTGCTTAATGTCCGTTTAATCTCATGATTGGGCATATTTAAAAGATGCTTTTTAATGCATTGTTCTCTGACTGTATATTGTTGGACTACAGGGTTTATCTTCCTAAAGAAAAAGAAGTAAAGATTTAGATAGACTTCAATTCTAAATTGGAATTAGAAGAGAATTAAATAGTGTTATTGAGAGCCTTGTTTTAAGTGATAACCCCAAGATTTTAAGGAAATGTAGTTTGATTTTTTTAAAGGAAACCAAACATGGCCCCAGGGAATAAACATCCCTCTGACCCATATAAAAGTCAAGTCACAGTGCCAACATATGGAAATTATTTTCCTCTTGAACGTGTCTTGCAAAAGAGATGGCTGGAAATATTGTGCTGTTTGTTAGTATCCCTCTGCTTTTGAGAACTCCCCCTTCTCAATAAAATAAAATGGTGGCACTTTACTGCACTGCCACATCGTTATCCTTACCCCCATTACCCATGGAAATCCACCTTTGCAACAATGTCACTGTAGCCATAGACTGTGAAATTCATATCCGGCCAGAGAGCTCACACTAGAACTTATGTATCACATAACTGCCATTTAAACTGCATGCTAAACAGTAAAACTTGATCCTGCAAAGCGCTGAGTACTCTGGCCCCAATCCAGCCAAGCTCCTTATGCTCAAGAATAGTTGGCTGGAATATGGCCAGAGTGCTCAGCACCTAGCAGGATTGAGTTCTTAAGTGGCACTTAAGTGGAGCGAGGAGGGCCTTGTATAGGTCCTCTGCACAAAAAGTTTCATTTAAGGCCATGATCCTGCAACTGGCACTGTATGGGCACAAACTCCACCCATTTGCAGGACCTGTACAATACAGTGCAATATAGATTTGTCAGTAAAGCCAAAGAAGCAAAGACAGGATTTGATAAACTTTGTAAGATAGAGTAATATTCACATATCCTTGCCTCCAGAGAAAGTTACACTATAGCAGAAACTCTCACCTCTAGAAACCTTTGTGTCTGTCCTTCATTTGGTGTTGAGGGGAACCCAAGGCAGTCTTTGGGGTACATGAACTTTGCAGTGATAGAAGGTCCTGATCTAGCAGAGGGACGTAGAAATTTAAACAAGAATTTCAGCACTGGTTTTTTTTTTAGCTCTTTTCCTTGTGAAGATAACCTTGAAAATATATGCTGGTGCAAACTTACTGCTAGGGTTCAAGACATGTCTCTGACTCTTCCTAAAGACCACAAGCTATTTGCTGTCCCCTGTTCAACTGCCTAGGTCTGGCCTTTGGATTCCTTAAAAATCAAGCCTCAAAGTCCCTCGAGTTTTGGGAAGAAACTCATCTGTTTTCAGCTGTGTGTGTGAGAGAGAGACAGAAAGTGCGCGTGCACGCGCGCGAGAGAGAGAGTGTGTATCAAGGGGAGTTGAGCATTGCCCCTAAGCCTGGATTTAATGATACTAGGACCACTGCCAGCTCCCAGCTGGCTTCATGCAGCTGAGCTGGCTCCTCTGCGGAGCAGCCAGTGATACCTCTGATCACAAGAAGGGGGAAGCTCAGTAGCATGACAAAGCCTTATGTACTATGCATGGGACAGAGAACAAGGGAATCCTGCATTTTCATCATGACTCTGGCACTGATGCACCCTGTGATCTTTGTCAAATCACTTAATCTTTCTGGCTTAGTTTCCTCAGCTGTAAAGTGGGGGTAGTAATACCTACTCATGGTACCTAACAGGGTTGAGTGGGTTGAAGTAATCTTTTTAATTCATTCTGTACATGCTAAAATTTACCAGAATATATACAAAACCCTCCATTGGCTGAAGGGGCCTCACTGCGGACAGACTTCCTGTTTATTTGGATATTTGTCCTTTTTAAAAATCTTGGCAGCTATGCACAGACTCCAACACAAGCAGCTGGAGTCCATTTCTGCAGCAATAGCTGGAATAAGACTTCCCCCTATGCAGACACACAATTTTCAAAGTGTAAAACGTGTCAGTTAAGGATGGCATGTTCCCCCGCAAAATCCTCTTGCTAAGACCTGTGCATAGTGGTGTGACCATGCTGATCCATACTTGGTAGAGATTTTGGTGCGGGGGTGAAGGGAGTGTGGTGGAAAACTGTTTTGCACACCGATCCAAAATATTAATGCTAGCTCTGGAGTGAGAGGAATACATAAATAATATTTAAAAGGGAATCTGTTCCTATACCTTTAACAAGGGTCTCTTCAGATATAGTGTATGTACTCAACCAAACTGGATTATTCTTTGCTTTCAGTCGTTATGGGTTTGTTTGGGTTTTTTTAAGTGGTAAGCGCTGTCATAGCTCTATAAAATAGATGGTAATTATCACTGTTCCAACAGTTCCCACAAATGTCTTTGTGCTGCTTTCTTTTTTCAGCCACTCTCTTTCCCCCCTTGAGTATAACATACATGCCGCAAATTAAATACTTAGACCAGCCCCCTTTCCACTGGCTCTGCCCCCTTTGAAGTTGAACAAATGAAGGGTTACTACTCAGGCACTGGGAAAAAAAGAGAGGGAAAAAAGGTTGATTAATCATGGGGATGCATAATTTATATGTAGTTTGAGCATCCTGTGAAAATGGGCCAAAGATATTTTTATAAATTGGACTCTATGAATTCTAAATGATCTTTAACACTTATTATTGCTTGAGAAACTCTACCAAAGTGATGTAACTATTTATATATTCTGACTCAGTTTCCTTTCACTTAGCCAATTTGATTCTGAAGCTATTTCTTCTGCCAACACCTTTTAGTCTGTCTTCTCCTTAGACTGGTAGTGTACTCTACTCATCTTTAGTGCTGTACTGTGTTTTGTTTGTTACAACAAAAAAACAGAGTTTGTGTTTTGTTTGGGAATGCTCAGTCTCTAATCTGAAATAGTTCCCACTGCAAGAAAACTAGGAAGAGAGGCCTTGCAAATTTTAATCTTATTACAGGTAGTATGTAGACTATACCATGAAAAACCCTGCATGTGCCTTTAAGAAACAAAAATTAATGCAAAGCTTATTACAATCCTAGTGGTTGCTAACGCTTTCTCTTTTCCACTGTCCAAGTGTCTGAATTTCAGCTTCAGATGAGTGTGGCCTGCTGGGATTTGAGCTGCCAGTTTAATTAGTGTTCAGTAATTTCAATAATGAGTGACAATTCATTGGGGCTTTTAGGTTGGTCTTCTGTTCAGAAGCAAATCAATAATCCACAGTTTTTCCCCTTCTTTAAAGACAAGAAAGTGGCATGTGAGTTACATCAGATGAGAGAAAATAAATGAGGAAAAGCACAAGTCCCTCAGTAACTTGAGAGGCAATTGGCTTTAATGGTGTGGGCAGCCTCCCTGGTTTGTTGATGTTATTGGATGAACAGAAAGGTCATTAGTATCTGGAAAGGGGCTCCAAAGATTCTCACAGTAAACAATTTGCCCTGGCTGTAACCATAGTGATTTGGGTAAATGAACATAGGTATACGGATTACTACTGTATTCCCTAGGCTGCCTATATTATTGCCTCAGAAGATATAAAAACAATTGAGGCTAATTGTATGAGAGTGAGTTTATTACAAACATAAATGGAAGGGGAAAAGAAACCAGATATATTGTTCAGAGCTTTTTTTATCTCTTAATTTTATATATGTGTGTGTACATATATATGGTGTATAATAGACTCACACACACACACTCACACGCAAGAGCAATGGAGCTATACATACAAACACAGATATATATATATATGCACATCTTGCATTCACTTTCAATATGAATTCATAGATGTGCTAAATTGAGTCTTCTTTGTCTAGGAGGAAGAAACTCTCCATTGTAGATATGGTTTTGCTTGAATCTATGCCTCAGTGTTATTTGAAGATAGAGTTTTCAGTAGATGGTCATCATACTCAAAAGTGAAATAAGAATGCCGCAACTACTTTTTTTTTTCCCTGGAAACTGAACAGAAAACAGAGTCGCTTGAAAGATAAGAAAATGCATTTATCCAAGCTAGGACACTGGTATGATCTATTTTACCACAGTCAGTAGCTCAATAGTCACCTACATTACTGTTGGTATCCTGCCAGTATACAGTAGCTGGGTTTTTTTTTTTTAAAAAGTTGCATTGCTCTCTTTTGTTACAGCGACAAAGAACCAGTCTTCATGAGGTGGTGTGATTTGCAGTATACAAACCCATTAAAAAAACACAAATGAAATCCCCAGCTGGGAAGGTCAAGTCTAATGAGGTGGGCTGTGGTGAGGAGTGGTAACTCACAGCATCCCCCATGTAGGCCAGAGGTGATTCCAAGTGAACAGCTGCTTATAATTATTATAATCTGACACTTTTCATCCACCTCAGGTGCTATTTTTTTCTCACAAGAGAACAGATTAATTGTATATCAACTGATATACATAAAAAAGGATTTGATAGAAGGCTTAATAAAGTAACATTAAATAGGCAATCCCACTGAAATTCTAATGTGTATATTCTTAATTAAATTCCCTTGTACTGTACAGTAATTCAGGTGCAGTCTGATTCCTTTTTCCTCCACTGAATATAAAGTTTAAAATTATTGTTGCTATGAAACTGAAGGCAAATATGAAGGGAAAAACTGCAAACCTGACCCACATAGGCCCCTCTCATGGAAAAGAAAAAAAATCGGTTAATACCACAGCTCTCATTCTGCACTGTGTCTACATAGGCCCTCAGTATTCTAATGTTAAAGAATACGGTCTCCCATTAGAATTTCAATAGAACCCTGCTCCCAGGTGAAAAGGCAATATCCACATTAAAATGAAGATATTATTAAAAAAAAGTACCATGTGCAGCAGTCTATTGACATCACTCTGGAGGGAAACTGTTGATTTAGAGGAGGATAGGTATCTGGATATGTGCTTAAATTGAACATTTAACAGTACCAGTTCAGCTGTTAATAGTATACATGAACTAAATCGTTCAAACCAATTTTACAGTATGTCCTTAACAAAGTAAAATATAAACCAATATTTCACATGGAAAGAAATATTCTAAGACTGTTTTCCAAATATTACAAGAATATTATGAAATTGCATGGTTAATTTGGCAGTGATGTTTTTCCAAAACCATGTTTAGCTTGATGTGCAATGTTTAATCATATATATTTAGTGCCAACTGCTGAAAAATGAGTGGAGCCTCATGATTCCCATGGCATTTCCTGTTGAAATGAATGAGACACTCATGGGGCTTACTAAAGATTTCACTCTGGGCCTATTGAGACCCTGCTATCTTTCAGTGGTTGGCACTGTGTGTTTAGTATATATGTATTGGTAATGGTGAACCTCAAAACATTTGGAGGTTCGGTTTGGTTTGGATAAGCCCCCATTAGATCAGACATTTAGCCAAACCACATTGGTATAAAACATAACTAAAAATTTTATGGAGTGTTTCACACAATTGTAACATATAGTTCTTTTATAGTATTTCCAGTTCAATGGGAATTTGACCTACATAAGACCTCCAAGAACAGGCTCTATTTCAAGACCTTTTTCCATACAACAGGGAACATTTTATAGCTATTGCACTTAGAACAAGCATTATTTATATGTTATTGTAAAGGCCAGTATTCTGATCTCACTACATCAGTATAAATCCAGAATAATTCCATTAACCCCTATGAAATGACTCTGGGTTTGCAATGGTGTAATAAGATGTGGATCTAGCTTTACATCTCTTAGGAGCGTTTCACTAGAATAAGAATTTCCTCAAATCTTTGACCAAAACTCACAATCAGAGATTGGCCTGAATCACAGTTCTGAGATGCACATTCTGAACCAGACCCTAACTTCCAGAAAGTATGGAGGAGAACATTTTGAATCTGGTGTTCAGGTTCCCCTCTACTTAAATTATTTTTAATCATTACTATTATTTATTTCTATTATAATCATCAGTGTTAGGGGCTTTAGGAACATAAAGGAAGGCAATGCCCATATTCCAAGGGGCTTCTCATCTAAAACACAAATAGAGAGCTAGGTACAATATATAAGTAAGGTTATCAAGGTAATAATGGGTCACATCTTGGTAACACAATATTTTAATAGATAAATGGATCATCCTCAAGTACACACAAGCTTGTCATAATCAGCTGGCTAGTTCCCTGCAGGCAGCACAGGTGAAGTGGGGCTTCTGGAGGGTTTTGACTGACACGGGGTTTGCAGTCCATCTCAGAAATTGTATTCAGATTGGACCTATTCTCAGATTCTAAAGAGTACACTTAATAATTTGAAGGTGTTTGTTTTGTTCATTTTTCCATATCTCTTCAATTCCTGGTTTGAGATTGGACTGGAAGCTGATGTTTTGTGAAGTGTTATGATGGACAATTAGGATAACATTTCAGTAGTATTATATACCAAAATACCACAGTAAAGATTATTCTTGCTGTATTGCTGACTTTGATGGAACTTGCAAGAATGTCTGTAGACTTCCTGGATATGAAAAAGATATGGATACACCTCCAGTCATTTGAATGCTTATCCAAACCAAACAGAACCTCCAGTTTATAGAGGTTGTTCACAGAAGCTCCAAAGGGAGTTTATTCAGTATGGAAACTAGAGAATTGGGCTCACTGGGACATTATTTTCCCCATGCTCTATGCAAGGGAGTGAGAACTCTGTTACCTTCAATGTGCGTGTGTACTAGGTATGGGGTGGGAAACAGGCGGTTTCACCCCTTATGCCCAAGTAACTGCCAGGTTTCAAAGGAGACAAGAGGCATCCATGTGGAGGCTCCTCTTCCCTGTCGACCTTGCTTTTGGACATTATTGGTCTAACAAAGATCCCCTAGACACGATTGCTCCTGAGCAGGGAGAAGGGGGATGTATTGCACGGGGAGCAGGTACACAGTGAAAGTTACTGCAGAGTGAGTGTAGAGTGGGTATAAAATGCTACCATTCCTCTATATTTTATATCCAGTCTGCACTCATATGGCACATACCTAAATGACTAAATGAGGTAGAGGAGAATCAGACTCTCTGTCTTCTGTATCTCATGTCATTTCCCCCTTCAGGTTTAGGAAGGAGAATCTGGCAAAGAACTACTGGCCTCCACTCTTCCCAGCTGCCATCATGGAAAACCACAGGGCCCCCGTGAATCCACAAGGAAGCTGGGACCAGGCCTAAGGGGCAGCACACCTCAGTTATGCATGCTTCCATCGACCAGAATCCACCAGGGCATGCTTGGTTATGCACATAGAAGCAGAGGGGAGCATTTTGCTTGTGTGAGCACAATGCCAAAAGCCAAATCATGATCCTACTCAAGCTATTTTTTCTGCCCCAAGAGTTGATTTTTACCTATGTATAATTTACACAATTACCACTTGAAAATAGAAGGCAATCTTTTAATCAGACTTTACTACATTTTTCAAAACAAAATGGTGTAAAAATTATTTGTGTGCACTGCATTAGCCTTCCTGTTCAGCAAAGATGCTCATATTTACAGTGATACATTCTGACAGTGGGCCAGTGTATTGGTTTTCTATGCAATGCTACAAAAGTACTTCAGGCTGCAGTTTCAGTAAAGAAAGAACTAAGAAAAATTGAGAAAAGTGAAGTACAGAATTGAGACAATAGTTTTATAGCTTTCTAATGTAATTCTCAAGGCAGGGATTGTTTCATCATATGTATGTCTACACTATTCTTTGCATAATGGGGCCCTCATCCTGTTTGGGATTTCTAAACACTACCTCAATATGAATGTATATTAATAATGATAATAAATAGTTCCTTCTCTTGCTTTAACTAATGGTTAATAGGCAACAGTGGATTTTTTAAAACACATTACCTATTGTTTAATAGTGCAGAACTATTTAAGGATGCATAGCCATGTCTCAGCCAATCCGACTGTGTTAGGAGATCCAAGGATACAAAGGGTATTATGAATGGTATACAGAAACATTTTAGAGCTGGGCAAAATGGCAAAACATTTTCTGTGAATAAACATTTGATTTCTTTTCAATGAGTTTGTTTCTTCAAAGTGTACGTTGTACCCATTTAGTGTTTTCTTTCTGCAAATGTTCTAGACAATGCATTTTATTGAGATGAATATCAAGTTCAAATGGTTTGCTCAGATTGTATATTCAACTGCAAAATTTGCAGTTTGCATTGTATTGTGTTGTTACATAAATCATCCAAATTACAGAACACCAAAAATACCACATGGTTTATGTAACTAACCAATGCTGTGTGAATTTTTCAATGACCTGGTCACAGACAATCTGAAAAAGGAGAATTATTCACTGAAAAATAATGAATTAATAACGAATATCTTCAAGAAAATCCTGAGTGGCTCTAGGATAGTTCACAAAGAGAATAAAATGTAAAATTCATTGAGTACATTATTTGCTACAGACTATTTGACCAGCACTAAAATGTGCATACTATATCTTTTTATGTTCGAGATTAGCCCACCCTAAAGCCCCAGAACTAAATAGTCCCAATTCTTACACGTGTATCCAAGTGGGTCACAGTTCAGAATATAAATATGAATTTCACAACTGCCTCCCTTTCCATAATGGGTTGAACTTGGTTCCAAAGAACCCCGAAATCTGAGCAGAAGTTAAAATCCAGATTCAAATGTTATGGCTTTGGCCCACCTCTCTCTATGAACACCCACACAGTATGTAAATATACATTTCAGCAAGTAGTTCAACAGCTATTCAGCCTTAATGGGCTCATTCATCAAAGTCTATTAGGCTTTTCCCCCTGAAATTTTCCATCATTGCTACCATCGGTGGCAGCAATACTGCATGTCCTAATGCAGATAAGGTGCTGGCAGCAGCTGGTGTTTCAACCATCATGATGCCTAAGCCTGCTCAGAGAAGGCTTAGATGAAATAGTGGTTAAATATTGCCAGATACTGGTGCCCTGTCTATCCTTGGGCACCCATTGCTACCACTGGAACTGAGGGTACCAATGGTGGGAACATTTCAGGATAAAAGTCTAGAGTAGACCAGCTACCTCTCCCATGAAATGCAGAGACTTAACCCTTCACTTATCTCCTGCATCCAGTTTGCTTTGCTCCCTTATGCTGAATGCATCAACTGTATGGGACACAGAAACTGCTGCCCAACATCAATGAGCTAACCTAACTGGGCTCAAGACTGAACTTGATAAGTTTATGGAGGGGATGGTATGATGAGACTGCCTGCAATGTCATGTAGCCGATCTGTGACTGCTAGCTGCAAATATCTCCAACGGCCGGTGATGGGACACTAGATGTGTCTGAGTTACTACAAAGAATTCTTTCCCAGGAGTCTGGCTGGTGAATTTTATCCACAAATTCAGGCTCTCTTGGGGTCGAAAAGGAATTTTCCCTTGGGTCATATTGGCAGGGATTTGGCCTTCCTCTGAAGCGTGGGACGTGGGTCACTTGCCAGTTTAAACTAGTGTAAATGGTGAATTGTCTGTAACTTGAAGTCTTTAAATCATGATTTGAGGATTTCAGTAACTCAGCCAGAGGTGATAAGTCTATTACAGGAGTGGGTGAGTGGGTGAGGTTCTGTGACCTGCAATGGACAGGAGGTCAGACTACATGATCATGATGGTCCCTTCTGGCCTTAAAGTCTATGAGTCTATGAGCTGTCTGCTCAGATTTTTCTGTAAGCATATAGTTAAAGTAACCATGGGAGAACAGCAATTAGATGAGAAGAGGCCCTGATTCAGCAAAGCACTTAAGAATATGTTTAAAGTTAAGCAAATTCTTAAATGCTTTGCTGAATCAGAGTCTAAGGGAGGTCACATTTAGCTATTCAATATTTTCAGGCAGTAGGGATAACAATGGAGATGAGTGGGAAACTGAAGCCGAAGTGAAGGTTGGGTGTAAAGGGAAAAGATCATTACTGTTTTTAATTATTGGAGATCAGAGGAGGAATCTCAAACAGGGAGAAAAAGAACTAAGGGCAAAAAACAGGTAAAGTTAAATCATGGTTCAAATGTGATGGGAATCTGAAGTTGGGAGAGAAAAGTAAAAGAAAAGTTGACTGTCTCTATTTTAAACATCTCCTCACAAGAAGTGTGGGTGGAATTTTGCCACTATAAGGACAAGGGCTAACACAAAACAATACTTTTGAAATCCATCACTTTAAAATATCAAATAGGCCCAGTTCCTCTTTGGCACATCTGAGACTAAGCATCTCAAAACATAGGTAAAATGGATGAGAATGTATTTTAAAGTGACAAACAACAAATCACTTTAATGAAATGTGGGGACTCCTTTTTCTTAAATAGAAAAAGAAAGAAAATCTGTCTTCCAAAGTCCTCACAGCTGAGCTATGTGCAGAAAATATGTAGGTTGTGTTTATTCTTGGGAGCAGAATGCCACTATGTATTTCTTTGATTATGCCCATACAAGATGATGGTTTTTGGATATCAGTAACCACTGCTGTCCTCTAAATTGGATGGTTATAATAAATTAAAATGGAAGTTAGGGTTAGTGTTGTATCAGATCATTTTAATCACATAACATGGCCATTAGAGTCTCCATCCACAAATTGGCCACAAAATAGGTAAAATTATCAAATTACATTATTGGAGGAATATTAAAATCATGTGAGCAGGTTTTAAATCCCAGTAGTTCGTGAACTTTTTTAATATCTGCCAAGTCGAACAATGGGACCCTTTTCAATCCCCTAGTGAACACCTATTAAAACCACAATTTACAACTCTACATATCATCTAACGTGTTAACCAGGTGTTCCAGTGTTATTGTTTGAAATTCTACCTAGGTTTAAATCAAATGAAGAAAAGCCAAAAGTCCAATTAAAATCCCACATTGCCTCTTTATCGTGTGTAGGTGAAAGACATTTGTTATAGATTTAATGGCAGAAATCTCATAAAATTTTAGGCCATCCTCTTTTCTTCCCAGTTTCTTATTTCTTACTTAGATTCTCACAGCTTACTGGCATTTCCTGTTCTTAACTGTAGAAAAAAAGTAGAATAAATCTAGGAATTTCTGGCTTAATTTTAGTAGCATCCTGGACACTCTAGCTGAATTTGACAATTGAGTGTTGTCATGGGATATTAAAATCCTGCACTGGGCCCATTTAAGCTATTATTTCATAGGCTGTCCCTTAATCAGTTCCATCCCTCTGCTATGTGCTCTTTGCCAATGTGTCTATTTTATTTAATAGTTCAGTGACAACAAATTTATGTTGCTAAGCTCCAAAAAGTAAACCTTACCAAAATACCTCCCCAAACTGCCTTTACAGACATCCACCAAGGTAATATGGAATTCAGTTGTCTTCACTTGACCATAATTACTTCCAGACCCAAACTGCCTATCTTTGTCTTTGCTATTTTTCTCATTCCACCCCATCCCCAAAATAGTAGTGTTACTTTACATTTATGGTTTTCTACTTACATTTCACTCTCACTTGCCCCTCTTACCTTTGATTTTAGCAACCCTTGACATTTAGCTGTAGTGCCCTAGTTCTCCCTCCAAATATATGTTTTCTCCTCTGTTTAACAAAAGACTTGGGTTTCCAATGCCCAGTACAACAAATTAATTTTCTTTCCTTGAGACAATTCTTTCTTTTCTTAAGAATTCAAAGAGAGACAGTGAAAAAAATGAACAGTTGTCTCGTTAATTTGAAATACATTGAATAATATGATAAATTAGAACAAATATTTGTACAGAATTAGTTGCTGGCAAAAAAAATGTGTCAGTTACAGCACATCTGTTCTCTTTTAGGCTTTACTTAAGAAAATAATTCTTGCCAGACTTTTACCCACCCATATTAATTACACAATTTTTACAGATGTAGTTTGTAACAGCTTCACTTTGGTCCAAAACCTTTAATACAATTTGCAATGAATTTACTTCTTGGCTGGCACTTCATTATGTTTTTGCAATAAAGGGACTGAAGTAACGTCATTTGTTTCCAGCTCTGCACCTTTTACTAAGATTTTCATAAAAAAAAACCTGCTAGGCTAGAAATGATTGTTGCCATCATCACTACTGTTACTATTGGGACTACTACAAGTTTTGCATGAGGACTTTTAGTTTGGCACTTACCCCGGGCCTGTTTTCTTTATTCTTAATTATCTGTTCTTTGGGAGCACTAGGCTGGAGGAAAGGGTACTCATGCACATCCAGCTGCAAATGATGAAAGGTGTGATTTCCACCAATATTTAAAAAGAATAATACTAATTATTGGAGAAAGGCCCTAACTACAAGATTTGGATCCAGATAGCTCCACATGTCAGGGGTTCTTAAGATTGAGGTTTGGTTTGGCCAGTTAGGATGCAAATTTATATCCAACATTCAGGCATGTTCCGATCCAGGCTTTTGGTATAGGCCAATCTCTAATTATTATAGTATGACAGCCAGTGTCACTGTTGTTAGAGGCTGATTTGCATTTAGACTAATATACAACACTTTTATCAATCAGATGTAAGCATTTTCCCTTACTGGAACTTGCCATGAAATACTTTGTCCATAGTACAAATGACTTCTGATTTCTTTTAATAATGAAGAACAATATTGCTGTTTTCTACCACAAGGAGTTAGAAGGTGTTTGGGTTTCTTTTTTTAGTCAGAGTTTGCTACCCTTATTCATACTGAACAGTATCTTCCTTTGTGAGAAGTCCCAGTGGTCAGTGGGCCAGATCCTTGGCCCCTGCTAAGATTCCTTTGTGCTACCAGATGTGAAAGCAGGACCATAAAGCATTTAAGGCAGTTGAGGATTCCTCTTGTACGTGAAAAGCTTAAGATGTCATTAAGTCAGAGTAGCTAGCTATATATCACTCACTCCCCCCGCCCCTCCTCTCCCAGACAGCCTGGGCCAGAGGCTACTCTAACTTGTGCTGGGTGCCAGTTCAGCTCCTGAACAACTACTCATCAAACATGAACTCAGTGCAACTGAGGATTCAGCCCAGAGGAGTAAGGTCACTCTCAACATGAGTAAGAGGGGGTGCAGAATCAGGCCCAATGGGAGTACTTATGATGTACAGTAATAACCAGCATGAGAGAGAATGGCAAGCCAAATTGGACCTAATGGGATTACCTGGGGAGTCAGGTAATACTCAGCATGAAGAAGGGCAGCAGAATTTGTGACAGTGATTTGAAATGTTTTTTGGCCTTCAATGCTAATAATTGCGCATATACACTTAGAACCAATATGGATCTATGCCATTATGATTTTGTTGTTATTACAATTCATGGCATAACTGTAGCCACTCTCAACTGCTATATGCAACAAGGCCAATTAAGAGTAACTAAAATGGCTGAGTTTAGCAGGGCCAGTGACATGAAAATGGGTTCGAAAGAGCAATGCCCTACATCGCATATCAATGGCAGTTGACACACTCATTTTTAATATTACCAGTTAAACATGCATTAGAGATTTAAAAAACAGCATTTAAGTAATCAGAATGGTTTGACTTAAACTTATAAAAGCAAGTAAAAGGTGACCTGCAGATGCATTTAAAAAAAATAGTGTATTTTAAGATTTACCTGTTTTTCTTTTAGAGCTCCCAAAAAGTTCAGATCAGCTACAGACCTCAAACTTTCACCCAGAGGAACAGTATATTGACCATAGAATGCAGATGCAGCCTGCAAACCACCTCCCAGGGACAGGTAAGTTTTATTTACAATATTACATAAGTATTTCCTTGTGATTAAAGCTACAGTTATAAAATTCAATTTTAAAAACCACACACCATTCTACATTATTATTGGTATTGCATTAGTGGTGTGGATGGTGCTTTTCAACTGTACACAGGGCCTGATTCACTGTGGCCTTGCACCCTGGGCAATCATTTGCATCTCTGCAAAGTGGGGGTAAAACAAGACCATACTGATCTGGCAGCCTATTTATACCTATTTTATACTCATTTTGCATTGGCATAGGGTGAAAGACACTGGAGACTTGGGTCTAAGGCATCTTGCCTGAAGATCTCACAGTGCCAGGCCCTGATACTGCAAAGACTAATTCTACATGTGTGTAGTCCCACTGATAAATTAAAACAATGTGTAAAATTAAACACATGTGAAAACCTGAAGGATAAGGCCCTAAAATCCCAATCCAACTCCCATTTAAAACAATGGGAGCCTTTTCCTTGACTTCAGTGGATGCTGGATTAGGCGCTTAATGGCCCTTTCCTCCAAAATGTAATGCCTATGCCCTTGAGTTCAGTTACTCCTACACAGAGTTCCACTGGTGTCAGTGGGACTCTGTGCAGAAATAACTATACTTAATGTGTGCAATGCAGGATTGGTCCCTATGTGATCATTAAGACTACTCAAATGGGTAGTTTATTGGGTAGTTAACTGAGCTGTAACACAGGTCAAAGTGCATACGAAGGTAGGGAAAGGATGTACCATACAATTAATCTGAATCTGGTGTTTCAGTGTTTCATGCACATTGTAAATTCAAATTACTTTTTTTAAAGTTATTTTTTAAATAGTTCCAAAGTATCAAATCTTTGTGAAATACAGTGCATGGAACTGATGTCTGGAGAAGTGGTGCCTAGGCAGTGGTGAAAAATTGAACGGGTTCAACATACCGTTACAGGTTTCAGCTAGATTGTATGATAAGTGTACCATGACTAGTTGAGAGCCCCTTAAGATGGCAAGACAAACATGAGCTAGCCAGCAATGCACTTGAATCTGGTTACAGCAGAATCTGCAAGCAGAAAACAGGTCAGTTCTAATGCTGAATCAGGAGTGGATAAGGGCAATCCAGGGTCTTAAGCACATCAAGATATTTCCCCCCCCCCCCCGCATTGCTCCACTCATGTGGTTCTGTTTCATGCGATGGACCTGCCCTCATACCTGGAGTGGTGGTGGATGGAGTGGGGCGGGTCCTGATATTTTAGGACATTCCACACACACATGCACAGTCTGTGCCGTATACATAAACACCTAGATGTAGTGCATATCACCTTTAAGATGTATCTTATG
>NC_059078.1:105753071-105823071 GCF_020497125.1 Mauremys mutica
TTTCCATCTCTGTCTCTTATTTTCAAATGATAAAAAATACCACATCTTTAAGCTCTAGACTGTCATTAATTAATTAGCAGTATATGGTATGCATGCATAGAAGGCTCCTACATGAACAGGAAGAAAGGACCAAAAACTCAATCAACTATATTGTTTTACTCGTTTACTATCATCAACAGTCCTCCTATTATGGTTTAAAAAGAGAGATGTTCCAAAAAGTATGTCAACATTGAAGCTGGTTGTCTCATCAGTAAATTCTATTCCAATGACTTATAGCATTGTGAGGTTTATGCAAATACATCTCTTGAGTAAGATTTCACAAGAGCTCAGCATTGATCTAACTCTGCACCCATGGAATCAGTGGGAGTCACCCCATTGACTTGCTGCATTAGTATCATATCCATTTATGCTTATATTGTCACATCTGTACACAGAATGCTAAAACATGAAAGTCCAATAATTTCATAAAAATCCCAACTTTGCTTCTGATTTAAATGAGTAACAAGCTTACTCTATACATACAATAGTTTATTAACTCGCTAAGATACTAGTAGCATATTAAAGGAATATTGTGTTATGCTAGCAAAACAAATAGAGAATAGAAACTTGTTAATGCAAAAGATTTTTTTTATATCATTGGTAATGGCTCATCTTTTGGTATTCAAATAAGTAAACTGAATCCCATCATTTCACATTCCAGCTCCCCAACCCCCATCCCTTAGACTAATTGAAAGCAAATCCACAAGATGGAAAATGGTCAATATATTTATGAGAGGTTTAGGTCACAGTATTTAGATTTTTTTTTTGAAGGATGCAATTAACTAAGACATTAGTTTTATAGGCTTGCTTGTCCTTTTGTATTGCCAAACTCCCAGTTCCTAATGTGAATAACTGGTCCCAATTTCAGTTCGTCTGTGTTTCATTTTTTTGTGGGGACTCTTTGCAGCTGTCTCTGCAATATTTGTCCAAACAAAAATATGTTTCAAACTTGTGAAAACTATGTCCCCAAATATGCACTTTGTATTTTTTCAGACATGATTTAAAAAGAGAAAAAAAGCTTGAACTTTGTATCTATTTTAATATTTAATTTTCTCTTTGAAAATTCCACCATACTGAGAGAAAACATCAAGAGACACAGAGGGAGATTTTCTTTTTAGGGGGAATTGTGACCAGCTCAGAAACAGGGCCTAGAGGGGGAGGACAGGACTAGAAATATGGCAGCCTGGGAAATATTATATATACATGTATGTGCATACATATGTCAGTGTACTGTTAATACACCACTGTATAATCTTGAAGCTCTTTCTCATGTGAGTCTACCAGGGCCTCAGATTAGTCCCTTTGTCTGTATGCATGTATATTTGTGTCTGATTATTGGCAAGTCTCTTGCATATGTGCGTGCATTCATGATATGACCGCATGTGTTTTTATGTGCATCTGTTTCCATTGACTGGAAGTTGGACAGGGCCCTAAGTGTACATATCTCTTGGATGGCAAAAATGTACTACATCAACAAAATAGAGAGAGATCATCTTACCGCTCACTATAGGGTTTCTCTTTCAACAACACAAAAAGCCATGTTTCCTTCTTTAAGAGATCTGTATGCAGAGTGCTAGTTTCTAATAGCAATCAGAACATTCCTAAAAAGAAGTCCTGAGAGATAGTGGACAGAGCTATGTAGCTTGCAGACTTATGATTTTTTTAAATTCTGTCAGTTGGATATTGACTGACTTTCTAATGCACACTCCTCTAATTCTTAATTAGAATGACATAGCTAATTAATAAGTTTTTTCCAATTATAAATTAACTTAGGATCAGAACTCTGGCTTTGCATGTAATTTCCTATAATCACTAAAGCTACTGCAAAAACATGTCTCCTACCAACCGTAACTTTTTTATTTAACACAGACAGACAAGTTCTCACTGGGTTTAAATTTTACAGCAAATTATCTCTGTTGGGATTTAAGAAGGGAAATTTAAAAAAAAATTCACAGGAGTTTTTTTTTTCCTTTTTTTTACACCCCCCCTCCTTTTCTTTCTTAAACAAAATAGCATCCCTTAATGGACAATTTCTTTCTGAGATTTAAAAGGAATTCATCTTAATATTTTAATGTTATTACAGGGAAGGAAGAAAGAGAGCAGGTGATAATTCGTTTTTTCATAACTGTTACCACCTTTTCATGGTTTCTGCAAAAATGATTTGGGAGGATCCCGCATGCTGCTCATTTATAGAATCTTAACTGGAGAGACACTTATCTCTTTAGTAATGAACCAGTGTAATTAAAGGTGGGAATGTGGAAGAGTTCAGGCACTGGCAACATGTCACATAGTTGGCTGCTGCAATTCCTCAGTGGTTTATCAAAGACTACTCCTTTAATATGGAGATTACACTTATGTACTTGTCTGAACTTGAAAGGCATTTGCCTAATTTACTTATTAATGAGATGTAAATCTATTTGTACGGCACGTCACAAGTTTCCTGAAATCGCTGCTACTTAACCGGTGATAAACCCTATGATTTAAATGAAAAATAATACATTTAGCTTTCCACATTCATTCTGTTAAAAATTGATATAGTCTATGTTAAATTTATTAATATTGCTTGCTGTCATTCAGTTTGCAGCTCTTACTGAAATATGACTTGACAGCGGCCGCATTAAAGATGTATGCCATTGTATTCAACAAAGATTAATGGAGCCCGGTAAAAATAGCTGTAAAAGAGAAAGTGATCCGAATGTAAAATCAGTGAATTAAATGAGGCCTTGCATACCATTTGTTAATATGCATGAGGAGGGAGGCAGCGAATGAAAATGTCTCCCTGCAAAGTTCATTTGGGAATGTTTCAATATTGTCTGAATATCACCAAACTATCGAACAGCAGCTTAATAGAGCCCCATGTACCACAGAGGTCTCTGTATGTGCCCTGTGAAAAGCTAGAAACAAAAAATAGAATCATTTGCAAACGAAACTAGAAGCCAGGAGTAAAAATAATTATAATATAATCAGAATAAAATAAATCCATATGTATGATCCATATGGTATAGTTGTCTTTTTTTTCTTCCCCTCTTCTCAGTCTGTCTATAGTGCAGGCTTTCAATATTAAAGCCACTTGTGA
Source organism: Mauremys mutica (assembly GCF_020497125.1). Lineage (NCBI taxonomy): Eukaryota > Metazoa > Chordata > Testudines > Geoemydidae > Mauremys > Mauremys mutica. The sequence continues at coordinate 105,756,187 of NC_059078.1, forward strand.
TATAGAGCTTTAATGTTATATGCTTCTTTTTATGTGAGAATTGTATGCAGTAACACTTAGAGGGCTTAGATTCCAAGGATTTATAAGAGGTTAATATGTCTGTCTGTCTCTGTGTGTGTCATATCTATTCATATTCTGGGATCTATGTAGTGAAAGATTTTGCATACTTCTTTTAATATTATTTTCAAGGGTTGATTTATTTCAACAACCCTCATTACAAAATGCTACTGAATTCATAACCTACCAGGTTAAGACTTTCAAATAAATTAGCAGTGACAGAAAATAGTATGCAGTAGTCATAATGTAAACATAACATATTTATCAATCAAGACACTAAGGTAGTTTGATGGACTTGAGCTATTACTGATAGACTTGCTTGAAGATTTGAATATGTTTGCTACGTCAAAGATTTCACAGAATAGACTATTCTGAAATATTTTTCTTCGGCAATTAAAAAGAAAAATAATCTGGGTAGATCTTTGGTAGTAAAGTAGTTAATGCACCAGGAAGACTGTCAGCTTGGAGGCAATTTGGAGGTATAACGTGCATATGTATAGTGTAAAACATTGTAGAAAAGCTCTGCCTAAAGCATTAACTTTCCCAAAAGGTTAAAAATCAGTGTTTGAACTCAGAACAATTTAGATGAATTTTTATTCTGAGGCTCAGTTTATTTCACCCATTTTGCAATCTCAATAGGTAGCGCAATCTGTATAATACAGCAGTCCACAAACCTAGTTCACAGGATTCTAAGCACCAATCAGATTTATGCTTCTTTGCTGATTTTGCTGAAGGGGAATGGGCTGGGGCTTTGACCTGGCCTCCATTATGGTCACTGATGAAGGAAGGGTTTGGGCCCTGTGTTGGTACGCTAAGTAGGGTTCCAAGCAGTTATTGTCTGGGTACACCGCAAGAAGGACAGGAGATACTTCTTATGGATTTTAATCAGGCCGCAACTTTATCATATAGATGTCTGGGACTACCCGGCAGATAAAGTGTATAGTGCAGGCAAATCCATGTTTATTCAACTCAATTCTCCAGGGCTTCCACCAGCCCCGCTTTGTTTCCATCCAGGTCCCCCAGCTGACCCCTGGTTTGAACCTTACCATCCTTGTAAGAGGGTCAAGGTGGGCTATCAGAATGGGGTGGGGGAGGAGTGGCTCCCTGCTGTACCAATCAGAGGAGTCCCCAACCCCCTCCCCCGTTCTGTTCCTTTATCCAGTACCTCCTTTTAAGTCCTTTACCAGGCCATTTATCTGGTCACTGGTTGCCTTCCCTATGGAGTACCTGCACTGGACATCCGCCCAACCTTACAAAATAAGTTGCGACATACGGCCTACCACCTTTTCTTCTCACCAGAAAAAGCCCATCCTCACACCCACTGTAGGGAAGGCGAAAAAACCTCTCTCAGTTGAAGCCAATTCAGGTGGTGCGGGAAAAATTCCTTCCCAGCCCCACTTTAAAAGGGGCGTAATGCCCACAGCAGGTCCGAACCCAGCCTGCCATTCACCTCCACTAGGGGAGGGAGGGTGGGTGCTGGCTTCCTCGCTGTGTGGAACAAAGAGACTTGCCCCACCCAGTTTTGTACCTTTATGCCCTTCGGATGTCACATTCCTGGAGGCGGCAGGTGAGTCATTGCTGCAAAACTGACAACTGAGCACCTTTTTTACAGCAGTTTCTGACCTCCTTCCTTCTGCCCCCTCTCCCTCCCCACCATAAAGCAGAGCTGTCCTTCCTGGGTAAGCCCCAGACAAACTCTGCCCCACCTTAGGTCCTCCTTTTAAGTCCTTTACCAGGCCATTTATCTGGTCACTGGCTGCCTTCTCTATGGATATCTGCACTGGACATCTGCCACGATGAGGCACCAGCAATTTGCTTGGTTGCCTCCCCCCCAACCCGGCCGGTTTCCCAGACATCCGCAAATGGACTCCTACCTAGCAGCCCTACTGGGGAGAAAGAACCCATGTGTGATCATCAAGGGGCACCAGCAGCTGCATTGTCCTTGACCAAGTACTGCAACAACCTCCCTCCACGGAGGGCCATACATGTGACCCATTCTCTGGATCCTTGAATTGACAAGACTCCTTCAGAGAAAACAAAATAAACAACTTGTAAGCCTGGAGCCAAAAATCTCAATTTGGCCGACCCTTTGCTGGCTTCCTCTCTGTGTGGACCAAAGAGACTTGCTGCAAAGCTGACCACCAAGCACCATTTTTACAACAGTTTCTGACCTCCTTACTTTCCTCCCCTCCCTCATCCCCCCCCCCCACCCCCAAAGCAGAGCTATCCTTCCTGGATAAGCCCAGACAAACTCTGCCCCATCTTAGTTGTGGTGCAGTCATTTGTGTTGCATGTGTTTAAGGCCAAACCTACTGTGAATCGCATCCTTAAAAGCTGCATATAAGTAACAAAACTTGGAATATTTATATGTGAGGCCATGGAAGCCTTGTATTTCTATCTTTGAGGGGTTAAACAGGGAACTATCCCAGATCTTTTTAAATATTTTGTTTTGTACTGAAGCAGTGGGTCAAGCTATAAACATGACAGCTAACTTAAAACATGATCTCTTTTACAGGTATTGAAATTTTGCTATTAAATTGACTCTGTCATTTGGAGAGGAGAAAATCAATGGTAAGTACCTCTCTTTTTCTTCCAAGAACCAAACTAGCAGGCAAGGGAGAATGAGAGCCAAAACCAAACCAAAACAAAAAGCAACACGTTAACTTTTAGTATCCTATCTATTTATTCTATTTTGCTGTCTCTCAACTAGCCTGGTGTTTGGTTACAACACTATCAGTCTTTGCCCATGTGTTTAATATCAATTATAAAGCAAGCCTATAATATCACATACACCAAATCTAAGTGATCTGGGTTTTTTTCATTTTCATTCAACTAGCAGTTTCAAAAGACTTTCATCATTGATATGGAAAATCCCTCACTCTTACTCTTTTCCACTCAGTAGTAAAATGCCCACAGTAAAATGAGCCAGGGCCATCTTTTATTTCGTGCATCTCTATTACCCACAATTGACTTCTGTTGGAGTTTGCAGTGCACCAAGAATGCTGGCTCAGCGTCCAAGTATAAGTTTGAAATAAATGGGGGAGGGGAATCCTTTTAAATTTTGATTGAACATTTCATTACATTAGACTTTGTCATTTTCAGAGTAGGAATCAAAATCTGTCTGGGGGAAACTTTATTGACGTCAGTCAAGCTCTGTCCATGCACACGAAGGTTGAATTATTTCCATTATAGTATGTTTATCTGTATGGACACATAAAAATACAAAAATGAAAAATACTTATAAAAAAAGCAAAAAGTTTGGTCCTCCTGTTCCCAACTTCATCTGACATAATTAATTAAATCCATGCATAGGGCCACTGTAATTGTACTGAACTCCTTTGTAAAGTGCTTTGAGATCGGCTGCTGAAAAGCGCTATGTAAGAACTAGATATTATTAATTAATAATAATTATTACTGATGGGCAGGAACATGTGACTGCTGCTTCAGAAGTGCTTCAACTTCTGTTACACCCCACAGATACAGTGTTCTGAAAGGCAAACTCTCTGCTCTCCTTTCTCTTCTTTCTGAGCGAAGTACAAGTTACTCTTAAAAGAATGAAAGGCCCCAGCATAATGTAGTAACAAATTCACATAGTAATAAAACATTAGTCCTTTACTCACTGTCATCTTTTTTATTCAACCCACCTGAAATATTGGCACTTATGCCCAATACTATGCATCTTCTATGAGAATTGGATGGTTGCCAGTTGTCAGGTTGCCTTCCATCTTGTAAGATAACCATCTGGGCAATCAGTGATGGGGAGGCAAGCTAATTTTTAAGTAAAATCATATCAGAGATTATTTGAAATGAAGGGATAACTGAGAAAAGTGTGATCCTTGCAGAAACCATGGTACAAAAGCAGAAATATTGATGGAAAAGAGTAAGGCAGAACTGGCATCATTGTAAATCTAAATTTTGCCAACCATTAATTGCTGAAACAGATTTAGTAAATAGAATAATGAAGAAAGGCATCTACTCAGTCTTCCAAACTTATGCATCATAGTTCAGGCCAAATTCAGACCTCCACTGAAATCAATCACCCACTAATACCAGGTCTGAAGTTGTAAACAGTAACGATCACACTCACCCCATATTTGTTAAAGACAGAAATGTTTATTTCTTGCCTGAAAAAGTTTGGTCAATTTGCCATATGAAAGAAAAAACATTTCACATCAAAGAAAAGTAACTACTTATCATTCTGCAAGCTTCACACAGACTGAATTTCAACACAGATTGTTGTACTACTTGTCTCATTATAAAATGTCCTCAAGATGATCATCAAAGCTGGTGAGGACACTAGCCTATAAATCAAGAGACATGGGTTGTATTCCTGGCTTGTCCAGTGAACTGCCTGGGCAAGTGATGTCACTGCTCTGTGCCTCAATTTCCCCAGCTGTAAACTGGGGATAATGTTGCTGATCCCCTTTGTTACACTTTGTGCTCTTCTTATGGAAAGCATTATATGAAAGCTAGGTGCTAGTAGTAGTAGTAATAATAATATTTCAGAACCTTTGTAACACACTTTAGGTGTACAGATTGAAAGTGCTACAGGCTAGGTCTTATTATTTCACAACATACAGAAGTCCAGATATGACTGAGAGGTCATATGGATGCTGGAATTATAAACATGCAGCAATTGCTTAATACAATGAATTCACAACAGGCATTAATCAAACATTTCTTCTTGATCTTCTATATTTATGTTCCGTCACAGCATTTTTAACATTAAAATCATTTAATTGCTGTTTTGATGGTGGATGGGGGCGGGGCCATGCAAAGAGAAAAAGAGGGGAAAGTCATATAAGTTAGATCAGGAAGGCTACAAAACAAGCTGCTTACTTAAATGGGAATTATTATTTTTTAAACAGCAAGGCCCCCAAATTTTTCTTCATGAACAAAAAATTAAGCAAGAGGAAAAAGTTAACATGATGGTGGGGATGGCAGCATCCCTTCCTTTCCCTATGAACAAACGTCATTGCTCAGGGAGCGCGTTGCCATTTAACCTGCTCTGAGTCAGTAACCCTATGTGTTAAATAGTGCCACAGAGGAAAACAAAAGGGGAAAAAAGAGGCACAGCAACAGCAGTTGTGTTCAAGGAGAAATGTGTTTCACTGCTACAGGAAAAATAAATAAATAAATAAATAAAGCACAGCAAATGACTTTGGCAGTGGCAATGAAGTGAAACTCCAAATCGGCACAGGCACTTTCCTTAAGACTTAAATAAAATTCCCACCTATATATGCCTAAACGACTCTTTGAACAATAAAAAGTCATTAGTGACTATAAAATTTTGCAGAAGGCTGATGGAGGGCACTTTGCATTTGACTTTCGCCCACTTGATTGGTGCTGTATCTCCTATTTGGCCTGGTGCAGGTTCTGGAAGGTGTGAGAGCTCTACATGAACAGCTGAAGTGACCACAGATTCTGATTTCAGTGATAAATAATACTTAGGACTTACACAGCACTTTTCTTCTTCAAAGTGCATGTTTTTTATGGTCTTGTGTTTACATAAGAAATCATGAAAAATCAACTTAAGAGACTGTGCAAAACATGCTAACTGAACAAATCTCCCATTTTCAATGGTACAGTGGGCACGACCTTTGGGCCATTACCAAAGCCATAACACCAAGGTTGAGAGAGCAAGTGATACACTGCTTGATGGCCTGTCAAGCAGAATCTCTAACACATGGCTTCATAAGTATCTTACACTGGAATAATTCTCTTTTTGCATCTCATATACCGTAGCTAACAATGTTGTAGGAAGCTAGGCACTTGACTACCCGTCTGACTCCATAGGTGCTATGCATCATAGTTGGCCTCCTTTTATTTTCCCTTCAACCCCTGCTTTAAAAAATATTGTGGAGACCCTGAAATACACCAGTTCTAAAATCCTAGCCTTGCCCCCACCTTATGTGTTATTGCTACAGTCAGTGTCCTGCTTTAATTTCCTCTTTCCCTGTAGAGAGAAGAATCACACACAGGCCTGGTCTACACTACGCGTTTAAACCGGTTTTAGGACCGTTAAACCGATTTAACGCCACACCCGTCCACACTAAGAGGCCCTTTATATCGATATAAAGGGCTCTTTAAATCGATTTCTGTACTCCTCCCTAACGAGAGGAGTAGCGGTAATATCGGTATTACCATATCGGATTAGGGTTAGTGTGGCCGCAAATCGACGGTATTGGCCTCCGGGTGGTAGCCCACAGTGCACCACTGACTGCTCTGGACAGGAATCTGAACTCGGATGCAGTGGCCAGGTAGACAGGAAAAGCCCCGCGAACTTTTGAATATCATTTCCTGTTTGCCCAGCGTGGAGCTCCGATCAGCACGGGTGGCGATGCAGTCCGAAATCAAAATCCAAAAAGAGCTCCAGCATGGACCGTACGGATGTGATCGCTGTATGGGCAGGCAAATCTGTTCTATCAGAGCTCCGTTACAGAAGACGAAAGTCCAAAGCATTTAAAAAAAATCTCCAGACAGACGCCATAGCAGGGACTCAGCACCCTGCTGCATGACAAGCATAACGGAAAGCCAAAGAATCAAATAGACATTCATGGAGGGAGGGGGGACTGAGGACTCAAGGTATTCCACAGTTCCTGCAGTCTCCGAAAAGCATTTGCATTCTTGGCTGAGCTCCCAATGCCTGTAGGGTAAAACACATTGTCCGCGGTGGTTCAGGGCATAGCTCGTCAATATACCCCCACCCCCCCACCCCCGGAAGGAAAAGGGAAAAAAATCATCTCTTGACTCTTTTAAATGTCACCCTATGTGTACTGAATGCTGCTGGTAGACGCGATGCTGCGGCACTGAACTGTAGCATCCTCGCCCCCCTCTCCTTGGTGGGTGATGGTACACTATGGCAGATATCTGTCATCATCATCAGCCTTGTGGCAGATGGTGTAGTGCAATACGACTGGTATCCATCCTCGTCATCATCCCATAAGTACTCCTGACTGGCCTCCCGGTCATTCCCAGTAGATGGTACAAAAAGGCTGGTAACCGTCTTCATCATAGCAACTGAGCTCCATCAGCCCCTGCCCTTCATGTGTAAAGAAAAGATTCTGTACTGCCTGGACTATCATAGCAGCTGGAGGCTGCCTTCCCCTCATTTTATTTCACTAACAAGTCACTGTTTCTTATTCCTGCATTCTTTATTATTTCAGCACACAAACGGAGGGACACTAGCCCAGGAAGGCTGTGGGAGGAGGGAAGCAACAGGTGGGGTTGTTGCAGGAGCACCCCCTGTGAATGGCATGCAGCTCATCATTCCTGCGGGATGTGACATGGAGCGGGTGTGCTTTCTGGTTCTCTGATACACTGGATCTCTAGTACACTTGCCCCGTATTATAGGCAGGACTGATTCTATTTTTAGATACCCTAAAGAAGGGATTGACTTGGGGAGTCATTCCCATTTTTGTCTTTTGTGCCCCCGGCTGATCTCAGCCAGGGGCACCTATGACAGCAGCAGAAGGTATAGTGCAATACGACTGGTAACCATCACCTCATTGCCAATTTACAATTTACAATGGCATGGTAGACGGTACAGAACAGCTGCTAACCATCTCTGCTGTTATGCAAAAGCAAATGAATGCTGCTGTGTAGCGCTGCTGAATCGCCTCTGTCCGCGGCATCTAGTACACATACGGTGACAATAACAAAAGGCAAAACAGGCTCAATGGTTGCCACACTATGGTGTCTGCCAGGGAAATCCAGGGAAAAAGGGCGCGAAATGATTGTCTGCCGTTGCTTTCCCAGAGGAAGGAATGACTGACGACATTTACCCAGAACCACCTGCGACAATGATTTTTGCCCCATCAGGCACTGAGCTCTCAACCCGGAAATTCCAAGGGGCGGGGGAGACTGCGGGAACTATGGGATAGCTACAGAATAGCTACCCACAGTGCAACGCTCCAGAAATCGATGCTAGCCTCGGACCGTGAACACACACTACCGAATTAATGTGCTTAGTGTGGCCACGTGCACTCGATTTTATACAATCTGTTTTACTAAACCGGTTTATATAAATTCAGAATAATCCCGTAGTGTAGACATACCCACACACACACACATGTGTTGCATGTTCATTTCAGGGAATTTCACTCATATTTACTTATGCTACTACCTTTATCTAAAGAGCTTCTGAACTTGACCAAAACATGTGTTCTTTTGAGGGAGGGTTGGTAAAAGCTGAAGCGAATATCAGCTTGTTGGCAGCCCTGCTTCTCCAGACTTCACTTGAAAGAGGAAAAACAATCAGTCACATCCTTCACATTTGGTAGGATTGAACATTTCAAGTCCAGGAGCCTGATTCTTTATCTGCTCCATTTGCTGCAGGATACATGTAACTCTCACTGAAGCGATGCTTATCCTGTAAAGGCCATTGAGGGGAGAATCAGGCCCCAGTTCATCACCACTATTTTTTTCCTTTCCACTATAGATCAGAACCAAACTACTTAAGAACCTTTCTCCAAACCCAGTATTTGGGAACAATATAGAAATTCACAGGGGGGAAAAATCTGATATGTAATATTTGGGCAATATTTTGTAGTTAAGTATCAGAGGGGTAGCCGTGTTAGTCTGGATCTGTAAAAGCAGCAAAGAGTCCTGTGGCACCTTATAGACTAACAGACAATTTTGTAGTTGATTGCCAGTGATGGTTTTTTGGCTTAAGCATGAATCTCTGGCAAGTGCAAAGACTGGCACTTCAGCACAACACATACCTTTTGTTGTTGGGTTTGTTTTTATTTTAAAGCAGGATTTGCTGCAGAGGGATGTCAATGGAGAGTGCATTGCAGTATATCCCTGTGTATGCAATGACATGAACATGACTGCAACCATAGTTACTCTTCTGTGTATTCTGTTGCAGCAGTTTCATTAACTGTAAACCTGTTCACTGTTTGCCAATGAGCTACCGCTTGTGTTTGTTTACAAATAGGTTTAGCACTGAAGATTTGTGGGTATACAAGAAGGATCTTTCCACAGAAAGTCATTCTCACGAGGAAAAAAATAACTAAATTCTACTGGTAAAAATTTACTTTTCAAATATGTTCCACATTTACTATAAATAGTCACAGTCTGTCAACTCAACTAAGCAAGTCCTGGGAGCTTCCCTATTAAACGAGACCATTTGGAAGGCAGCCTTTGTCTTAAATGGGTCTGTAGACAAGGCATGTGTTGGTTTTTGAGTAATCCCAGCCTGTTTATAATCTCATCTATTACATGGAGAGAATATGAAAATAGTTCCCCAATGCATGAAAATTATCTATACTCTAGTGCAGACAATATAGTCAGTCTACTGAAAATAATAGAGTGAACTCAGCTACGCAGTTTATTCCAATGTGTAAAGTCTTTGTACATCATAATATCAAATAAAGTCTACTGAAAACATCATCCTCATATAATTGTATTATACAAGAGTAGTGTCACCTTTTGTTTAGAAAGGTACCATTACACTTTTATGATATACTTTAAGAGGGACTAGATGGCACCATTGATTCTTGTACTAGCAAAAGACCTATGTCTGCAGTCCAGGGCACTGAAATCACAAATGAAGTGAATTTAATGGTCTAAGTTTGGTCTCCAGAGAACAACAGAATAGTTAGTACCATCATAAAGTCTGACAATGGAGCCCTTTTGGCAGGTTTTTGTTGATAATAGGCTTGAACTGCAATCTTTTTACCATGGTATAAGAGGAGCTTTTAAAGCAGGGTTGAGATATAAGAAGGAAGAATAAAGTAGGGAAGGCTGCAAAGTACAATATTGTGCACACCTGCACCATACCTAGAGTAAGGTTAATGCAGTAATATCTGTGTGAAAACTGCCTCACTCCCCACATTAAAAGGAGCTTATCATTAGGGATTACCTAGCCACTGCACCAGCTGCAAGTCTTTACTTAAAGACTTAAAGGTAAAGCTCTTACAGTTCCCAATCCAGTGACATTTGCAGCTCACTATAATTTATTGAATATCTTCCAAAGAGCAAACACAAGATTTCTCTTGGTACTGTTTTAGTTGGGTTGTAAACGTTTGCCATTTACCAAGAAGGAAAATAAATAAATAAAGGCAGGCACATTTACACTTTTGCAGAGCATCATGTAATATTCTGAACCTGTCTGTTCATGCTGACTCTTTTCATGTTCAATCTAAACACTGTTTACTCACTTAAAGTCTTCTTATAGCTCAGCTATGAAGTACAGTACATGCACACTTTCAAAGCTTTCATGAAAAAGCAGCTTGTTCCCACATTTCATTAGGAAGTGTCATGCTTGTCTAAAGTGTGATTTTTTTAAAAAAACCAACAAAAACAACAACCAAAAAAAAAACCTTCCTGTAATAGGCATCCAGAAATTTTCATTCTTCAGCATTTCAGAGCCATGCTAGCTATATACCTTTAGAGACTTAACACAGTGAAGAGTCTTCAAAGAGAATTTACTGAGGTTCTCTCCATTTATAAGGAGTGACAACCTATCATTGAAGACTAAAAGGAAATAGTTAAATAAGCCAAATTACATGCTGGGTGATGAAACATTTTCTTCGCCTTCCCAGTAACATGCATGCAAATTATATTAATAGGCTATAATTATGTAAACTTTATTATGTGTGTTAAAGATAACATTAAAATTATAAGACAAATGACACTTAATCATCATCGGAGGGTAATGATAAAAAAGTCAGCAAAATTAACAGGCATCATCAAGGTGGTTGTGGTTGCTATAGCTAAAGGAGCATGATGAACCACACCATTTTATATAACACTACTACTTAACACTTGCACTATGCTGTTCACCTTCAAACGGCTTTACAAACATTAACTAATTAATATACAAGCATTTGGGGCCTGTTTGCTAAATACATTCCCTACCTGTGCAAATTCACATGCTGCACATGCTTAAACTAACTTGTGAGTTTTTATTATTATTTCTTCTTAACCAGTTTCCTTTATCAAAGTGAATTTACCAGGTTAGCAAAATCACACATTGTAGCCTATTAAATACAGAAGAGCTGGATGAAACAAACTGATGATTAATGTGCAGGATCGATCACTTGGAAACACAATCCATATAAGAGCAGTTCTGCTGACACTTCCTATGCAGAGGCAGAACTTCAGCTCATGTAAATTGGCCCAGCTCCATGGACTTTAATGGCCCAGCAGAGGATCTGGCCTGTATTGTTTTAATTCCCCTTTTCCTTTTCTCATACTAGGAACATTTCCATGAAACAGAATTGCAGTTGTTTAGTATTTCAATTGATGCTTATTCCTTAGGGAATAAGGGACAGAGCAAGCCTTGCACGTTCCAGAATGCAGAGTCTGGAATGCTGCCTGGTGCTTAAGCGGGCAAGGGTAGATTCATTGTGCTGCACTGCACAACCACATAAGAGCTGGGCCGAATTCCAGACCTGCATTCTGGAGGGTTCAAGTCTTGAGCTATCCCTACTCACTTGGAGATAACAGGTGTCTCAAAGGGGATGGACACGACTTTACCCATCCCAGACCCCTATCCTTGTGCATCACCCAGCACTGCTAGCTGCCCATTTGACGGAAACAAGGAGAGGTGAGGTAATATCTTTTATTGGACCAACTTTGATGAACTCCACAAAGTCGCATAGTAGTAGATGTGAAGCCTCTGCGTATCCAGTAGCTCCTGGATGCAAAAGAGACAGACCTACAGCTGGCGTAAATCAGTGGGAGCTATGCTAATTTATTCCATCTGAGAATCTGGCCCAAACGTCCACTGGTGTTGTCTCTGGCATGATGAGGCTCTAGACTGCAAAACTATATTTAAAGTTGAGGTCAATGGGTCTTTATTTCTGTGCAGTATACAGGAGGACCGAACACACATTTGCCACTAAACAAATACTAGTAATTATAATCACTTGTTAAGCATCTCTTCATGATGTTAAGAACGACACGCTAAGTGAGGAATGAGCAGCAGGAGCTGATGACTCATTACCAAAAAAAAAAAAAAGAAAGAGATCCTTGTTTTCACAAAATGTCCCTACTAACTGGAAAAGAGAAATGCAGAAAAGACATGAGTAGTATTATTCCTATAGACAAACTTTTTCAAATTATCACTGGATCTTTAAAGTTTTGACCAGAGATAAGCTGAATCTGGAATCATAAATCTGAACCCTTTAAATACCTCAGGCTGAACCTGACCCCCAGTTTACACTTAATCGAAACCTGGATCAGAGCACTGCCTCCTAAGGATATAATTTTCAAATGAACCTATAAAAGGATGTTAATTCAAATTAAAGTTGATTCTACTCAATGCTTCATCTTGATGGCCTCAAATCTGAAGTTCATACTCAGTCCAAATTCCTATGGCCTAATCCTGATAATAGAACATGAAGGTCATAGAGGTTTTACTGGGACACAACTATAAAATGCTCTGGCCATGCAAAAAATACTCTGATTTTATTCATGTGTTTCAACAATAGCAATGGAAGAGCATTTGTTTATTGTGAACTGCGTTACAAAAGATAACTCAAGGTAAAAGACTGCATTGTACTGAAACATCATTAAAATATAGCAAAACACCGCCAAGATTATGCTGATATATTATGGTAGTTCAGAAACATAATTGACTGGATCATCTAGCCACACTGAGCCACATAATCTTTTCTGGTGAAACGTTACCAGTGGTGAGTTATCAAAGCCCTTTTGACTCTTCTAGGACATACCCCCACATCCAAAAGTATATTGCTGTATCTCTCTTGTATGCATTATAAAATCCTTAGATAGTGCTTTTGCTTCCTATTTCTGTCTGAAATAATCTATATTATTCCAGGATGTATGAGAAGTAATAGCTGCATGTGAATGGGCATCTTTTAATACTACTGAAAAACAAAGAGAATAACCCTGATTTACGGATGACTTAGATTGCTGTAAACAGTTCTGTGTATCAGCCTTTGATCTGTATTTTCTAAACTTCATAACAAAACTTCAAGAAAAAACTATTAGCTGCAAATTAAACATTCTCATGGAAGCCAAGAATTATTTTTCAGGACAGAGGGCTCAATTTCCCAATCTCAGGTGTATGATTAAAATCAATTAAATCACTCTTCCAATGTCAGCGGCAAGATTCTCCTGACAAATGAAATTATGCGAGAAAAGTGTTCTCTTCACTCTTCAACCCTTTCTCAGCATCACTCACATCCACAAATGAGATCAAAATTTTCAGCTCGGGGATTTCAGAGATATTTTCCATAAGAACATGAAAAATCCCAGGAACCCTATGTAAGTAGACTTTATAGTCTCTAGTGGTGAGATTTTGATGGCCTCTGTATGTTAGATATATTCATGACTAACTAAAATGAAAAGTTACAGAGGGAAAGTTAACTATTTGGGGACCACACTAGCATTTTTTTCACTTATTAAAGTTTTAATGGCAGAATTATGTGCTAGATCCTATGATACATGTAGTAACCTTTCTGTGCCTCTTTTCATTCACAAGGAAGTCCCTGGTGGTATTTTCTGATTGAAAAACTGAATTTTATCAATCTCTTTCAGTCGCTTGCATGTATAAATCTAGCAGGCAGGCCAGACTTCAAATGACCACACCATTTGCAGAGGCCCTATAGGGTTAATAGTTATTTACAGTAGCATTCCTTGCAACAAAACAGTGAATTTCTCTTAAAAGAAAATATTTTCACAGGAAATAACAGTTGGAACACAGAGATATCTCATTTCCAGAGGTGTTCTGATGTGGTTGCACTGTAACTTCAGCAAATTATTTACCTCTTAATTTGTTAAAACATATGGGCTTAGAGGTAACTTTGCCCATGAGGCATACATCTATATTATATGCTTGTTTGGTTTGACTTCATTTTCCTTGGAGACTTGAACAAATGTTTTCTGTATTTCAGAAGTCTCCCCCCCCCCTCACGTGTTTGAGACAGCAGTGTTACATACGTATTTTGTTTCTTTTGACTGTGTTTCAAAAGGAATGTTCTAATTTACAGAACAACATGCAGAGTGTAGCAATATTTCAGGAGGTGAAAAGCGGACTATTTATTCACTTGCAAGAGAGATTCTTTCCCAATCAGTCCAGCCTAGAAGTGCCTGATCCATCCCAGGAGTTCTGGTTTTTTAATTTCTTTTTCAGCTAACTGCAAACAATTTATATCTAAACAAAGTGGTAAGCAAAGGCCTTTCATACATCATTTCTGGACCTCCCATATTTCAATATGAAAAGGCAATGTGTGAAATGTTACATGGTCCATGTGAGGGTAGAAGAAGAGTAACAATTACCACAGGTTTATCAAAAGTATTTTTACCAGAAACAAATTAAAACATATAGACTACTTTGATGTTCTTAGATGACATGTAAGCTAGTGATACTTGGTAACTGTAGTCTTGGATGGATTATGCTTCATACACAGGACAGCAGGTAGCAGATTGAAGGTGCAGCTTTGCAAAGAGGTTGCACTTACTCAAAACAGTTGGCTAGGTGTGTGCCATCCACAGTGGTGCAAATAGAAATCATTTCTTGCCGGTACTGCACTCATGGGAGGGACACAAGGAGCGGGGCACGTGACCTCCCTACGTGACCCTCCATGTGACTCCTCCCCACCCTGCCTCCAGCCTGGGGTCCCCATGCTCTCCCCATCCCCTCCTACAACCCCCTTTGTATATACAAACATCAACATGCTTAATTACTCACTTTCCCCCCAAATATGTAGTATTCAGTCTGTTTATATGGAATATGGAAGTTGGGTGAGGAGCCATTTCAACATATGTATGACTTATTAAAAGACAAATTTCAAGTAGAATTGTACCCAAACATTGCACTTCAATGCAGCATTCAACGTCCTTTATAGGATCAGATTCCTGAAACTCTTACCAGCCCACAAATGTGGTCCATAGACATGAAAATAGTCCCATTGTCTTCAATGGGATTGATCAAATGATTAAGGGTTTACAGGATTAGGTTCCAACTTTGTAAATTGTTGTGGATGAAACTGACAATGCCTGAGCTCTCAGATCAGAAGGAGTTTCATTCGAATAAAAGTGGGCAGATGTGTGATAAGTCTTAGCTCTGTTGCTAAGATGAGGAACATATTTTCAGCAAAGTTCTTGGCAGATTCCTGAGATGGCTGGTTTAAGGCATTATAATCTTCACTTATAGTTCTCTCACCCACAAAGCTGGAAAATGAGGCATTTGTTTTCTTTGTTTTGCTGCTCCAGTTCCAGTTAACAAAATGCATGTTAGACTAGTTTAGCTGCAAAGAAGAATTCTATGTACACTGGGAACAACAACTGATTCCTGTAAGGCTGCAGAACTGGGCTGACATCAGAATCCAAACATCCTCTTGTCAGTGCAAGCAGAGGCATTCCTCTACTGATTTGGACTTGATGTGATACAGTATGCATGTCATGGATAATTCAGACCAATGGGGAGAAACAGAATAAAAAACACTGTTTAAACACCTTCCATCCCCTCCGCTCCTCCCATCTTGAGGACTCCCAACCAATGCTAACAAACTTAAACAAAGCCCCACTCCCACCCCTGGACCACGGGGCTAGCCCCAAGTCTTTCTGGTACCCCATACCCGTTAAAAATCTCTTGCTGGTACCCCTTAAAAATCTCTTGCTGGTACTGCGCACTGGGCCATCCATGATATCATCACCAGTGAGCTGGATAAAGTGTTTAGAAGTATAGCAGAGTTCTTTGACCCATAGCCCTAAATGGCCACTTTTAATGATATCAGTACGATGCACAACAGAGATAATGAATAAGAACCAGAAGTGTTTTCCACAGCTCCATGTTGCAGGTAAAGCAGTAAAGATGTTAAAGTTTGGCTGAAATAAGGTCAATTATTTTTTTAATTTTATAGGATCTTGGGTGAGTTGCTATTATCAAGATTCTCCAACCCTAATCAGCATTCAAACGGTTTATGGCCCACAAGAAAAGTTTCAGCAAGCACAGCTCATTCCAAGTTGGGATTTACAACTTCCCTCACTTCATGTATCTTCTTTTATTCAGTATTGAGGAACTGCAATGAAATTTTATTTCTTTGGAATTGACATACAACGACTGAAGTTCCCAAGAGTAAAACCAGGCAAGAAATCCTCCAGAGGGAGTTTAGAGGCTGGAAGTCGTCTTCTCCTGTGTTGTTTTTTTTTCTTGAGAAATCAACACCTCAAAGTGCTTTTTGGTTTTCCATTTGTTTATTCCAGCCATAAATATTTTATTACTTAAAAAACGAAGCAGTGTTTGCTTCTAATTGTTTTTGATTAAATATGCTAATTACATTTTGGAATATTAATGACACATATAGTACTAAATGTTTTAATAATACAATGAAATAAGCTCGCAAATATAACAACAAATTAACCTGAAACTGCTACATGGTTTTCATAATTTTATATTATAATACAAATCTGAGAGAAAATAAATCAAAGTCCAACCAACATTTCTGGCTTGCCATCTAAAATTCAACTAAACTAAAAAATCCAAAAGCAACCAGAAACCACAACATTTTGGGCACCTTTGTAATTATAGTATGCAAATCAATCAATTAATAATTAATTAATTAAAAAATCAAACCATTCCATTGACAGCATGTTGACCATGGGATGAGTCAGAGCAGATACAGAGTTGCTAAAACTTTAATCCAATTAATTCATTCTAGGGTAAATCCTTTACCCAACTTGTAGCCTGAATAACCAAGAAACAAGCTACTGGTCATGCTTGTTCTCTGCTTCAATCCACGGGACCCCTGCATAGACCTCTGCACAAAATCTAGGCATCTTGTCTCTCTAGCACATCAGTACTGTACTGATTTCATAATAGTTAGCGCACACACCATGGTTTTAGCCTGATACCAAAGACAGGGTCAGCATTTGCATTGGGGAGGCATTGGAGGTTATGTCATAACTGTGCTCCTCAATGTAGCCAGTTGAAAAAATGGGGGGAAAATTGCAATAAATACTCACCATAAGTAACACTAAAAAGAATTACAGTGGTGGTACTCATACTATTAAAATGGTGGTTCCCATAATGTGGTGGTGGTCCATGGAGCACTTCCGGATGGTACACAGAGCTGCTTTCTTCACCATGTAGAAGGATCTGTTGGTCTTCAAGCAGTGAGGGAAAACAAAGAGGTTCCAGAAGGTTAATAAATGTGTTAGATGTTTTAGGCAGGACACGGAGAGAGTTGTCTCTCAGTAACTTGTAAATTCTACTTCGGAATGAGTTCAGGACGAGGGTTAGGACTTACTGGACAAAAACCATTCCTTTCATAAATGGGTGGAAGTCCTCAATGGATTTACACTTGCTTACACAAGGGCTGAATTAGATTGATTTTGAAACAAACTTTTTTTTTGAGGATCAACAGCAACAAGCTATAACTTGTTTACAAATTATTTTTCATTCTGCATGCCTCTGCCCTTCCTCCTTCTGTCCCAGACTGGAAGCAGAGTCTTGAAATATTGTGAGAAAAGCTATTCTCATAGTATTTCTGGGCCAACAGAAGGCAGGAAATAGTGAAAATCATGTTAAAGCATTTATTATTGGGAGATTTGCAGACCCAAAGGGTTCAGATGGTTTGGAGAAGTATAAAGTATTGTGGGTGCTGATCCTCTTTGAATAATTTGTTGTTCAGCCTTTACTCGCAGATTCCCAAATTACAGAGGACCTGATCCTATTCCTAATGACATCGATGGGATTTTGTCACAGCCTTTGGTGGGAGGTGAATCAGGCCCAAAGTAAACTGAGGAGAGTTTTCAGCTCCTTCTTACTTTCTGCTCCTTGCAGGATTTTACATCAAGATGGTGATTCATTAAACAAGGACCTTTCAAACATAGTTGCTGGTAAGATCTACTTTCCAATGCATGCAGTAACATAATAGATCTCAGAGGTATGGCAAGACTGCATATGAGTGGACATTGAATAAATACACGAGGAACTAATTAAAGATATAAACTGAGAACAGAAAACTTTTAAAAAGGCAATACAATGTAAATGGAACATTTAAATACCATTCTTTGGAACTGGAGGTATTTTAACCTCACAGTCAAGGCCAAAACCAGACACTCAAACAAAAGAAAAAGCACTATCTGCTCACAAAGGTGTAACATGAACTAAAGATAGGGCTGTGACAACAGAAGGCTTTATCCGACTGCTCTTTCAGTAGCTTTTGATTCCCACCCAAGGGATAACTCACCTCTTGGGCTCCATCAATCCACTTCCATTCTCTGAAACCTCTGCCACCTCTCAAATCGGAGAGTGATGAATTAGGGGAGACAGTGTGTTGCTGTGTACATGTCTGCACAGAGGTGAGTTGAGAATATTCATCTCATTTCACTTGTGACCTTTTTTTATTCAGCAAACCTGAAAGGTCTGGGCTGCATAATCATATCTTGGGACACAAGATAAGTGAACTAATATATAAACAGTCTATGTTTACATGACCTTATGATTTTACAGTCCATATTAATTTTTAATTGGACTGTTAAAATATAGTAAATAGCTATTATATGAATTAAGTGGTAATAGGTATTTTTATTTTTATTCATAAATTAATCTTAAAGTAAGCTGATTACATAAGTCTTCAGCCAAGCAGTAGCTAATCCTAGGCACAAACATTATTTTGACAAGATACATTCAAACAAACATTTTTGTGGCAAAATGTTATCAGATACTTGCAAATAATTAGGCTAAGACATTCCCTTCCATGTGAGCATTTTAGAGCTGTGATCATTAAGTGAAGGTACTGGGAGCAATCCAAAAGGGAACACAATATTGTAAGCACTTCAGTTTTCCTTTGTGGATTCTGATTAGGCTGCTGGACTCACTGATGTTTTCTTAAGTAAACATATTCACATATTGCAATGGTGGGGAAATCTTTATTAAATTAATGGCAAACAAAATGATGTTCATGTGGAGGAAATTATTATTCACAAAAATCTGTATTGCATTTCAAGAGAAAACAGGGGAGGTGTTGATTTAAACCACAAATGGAATGGAATTCCAGCTTAGCTCTGAGCATCCACAGTGAGACCGTAGCCCTTCGTTTATGTCATTGTGTGAAAGAAATGATAGAGAAAGAAAAACATGCCTGTGTGCATATTATAAAGCTGGAGTATCATTGCATACGTTGAGCTCTCACGCTACAGCTCCTGCATGGATCTGAATCAGCTTTAACATTGCTTGTGTTTATTTCTTTACTTGCATTTACTCTGGTTCTCAAACAGTGGTATTTTTTTTTAAAAGTACCTGTAATAACATCGTTAACTTACCCAATAGTTTGAATGGACTATTGATTAGTAGGTAATAAAGGAGGTTTTAACAATGCTTATTATTTACTGGATCTGGTAAATACCTAATTAGAGGGTTATTGAATTTGAAAATGGTTGTTTGACATGATAGAATGTAGAGCAGTGGTGAGCAACCTGTGGCCCGTCAGGGTAATCCACTGGTGGGCCGCGAGACAGTTTGTTTACGTTGCGCCTCTTTGCACAGCTCCCATTGGTCAGGAACAGCAAACCACGGCCACTGGGAGCTGCGGGCGGCCGTACCTGCGGACAGTCAATGTAAACAAACTGTCTCATTGCCCGCCAGTGGATTACCTGACAGGCCACGTACAGCCCGTGATCCACAGGTTGCCCACCACTGATGTAGAGGAATATCTCCTTAAGTGACATTATAGTCTATTGTGCAAAAGCCTACTTAGAGATTTTTTTGTCATAGGCTATGTCTGATGAAGCTATTGGGTCAGTGACGTGGCTAGTGATACAACATCCTCTAATAGCTCCTAGAGAGTCAGTATCACTGTCTGTAAGGTGAGTATTGCCATCACACATGCACAATACATCTTGATCCAAAAATATCCTTCGAATTTTTGTCTAATCACAAAAATGGACTAGAAATAAGCACTATGTAAAATGAAATACCCTAAGTGTTCTCCTTTGATCCCCAAAGAATACCTGAATCCATCCATGATCCTAAATTAAAGCACCGAGCTCAATCCTGTAATGTGCTGAATTTCTTCAACCCCCACTGAATGTAAGCATTCTGAACCTGACAAGATCAGGCCACAATGTTTAATTGTTAGCTAAATTTCAACAGACTGTAAATTGCTATGGCTTTGTATTGAATCTGTGAAAACAGGGAGTTATCAAATTCTCTGTACTAAGAAACATAAAGTAGCACGATGAGCATTGATACAATACTGAGGATTTCTCCCCTGTTGGGATATTTACCAAGGAGACATGCTATTTACATTTAGTCTGACAACAGACAACAATACACATTCAGATGTGCTAAAATACATGTAAAGTAGACATTGGCCCAAGCCCCCAGTTCAGATGTGGATTTCAAACAACCCAAATTCTGTAGGTGTTTGGGTCCATAGTTTTGGTTTAGCCCATTCAAAAGAAAAGAACAGTTGGAAATATCTGGATTAAGATTTTCACCCGTACCCACACAAAAGTGAAGGGGTATTGAGATGTGGAGTTTGGGGACCCACATCTGAGCTATCAGGAGGCACAGTACAAGAGACATGGCAATGGGACGTTGGTGGCTTTACACTACATCGCACCTGGCTAATCTAGGGGATCTAGGGGCTAAACTGTTGTTTCTCTAACTTATTTCAAGTGTCCCTGAGGGACCATCTGACAGCCCAGTGCAGCAACATAGCAGTGTGTTCCAACCGTACCTCTTATTTCCCCCAAGAGGTCCCCTCCCATCCCTACGCTAGTAGGCTCAGAGAGCCATTACGCATCCCCACACTGCTCTGGGAATAATTTGTACCTGGCGTATCTGGCAGTTTTCTGACCCCTTTATATTGGAGGAGCAATGCCTAGTGGCCAG
The DNA here is from genome assembly GCF_020497125.1 of Mauremys mutica. Lineage (NCBI taxonomy): Eukaryota > Metazoa > Chordata > Testudines > Geoemydidae > Mauremys > Mauremys mutica. The sequence continues at coordinate 105,777,062 of NC_059078.1, forward strand.
AGCACAATTCAGAACTGGGGCTAATGCTTGGGCATTTATCTAATATAAAGATAAATAATATATCTTGAACTAATTTGCATAAGTTTTGCTTTATGCAAGGCTATATTTTAATCATATGGTTTTTTTTCTCATTAGTTGCTAGAACTTGGCATGATCCAGATTCCTAATCTCAAATCAATGTTTAGGATAAGTACAGTATGTCTGAATGCCTGCAGATTTTCAAGGGTTAAGAAATAATATTTTTTACTGGAAGATGTGCTTTTGAAAGTTCTCATAAGCAAACCAATTGTTTGGCTTTCCACTTACAATGTTTGGTTTCTTGTTACATGAAGTACAGAGCGTGTAACTAAGCTGCTGCTCATTGTTTAAAAAAGTAAACTGCAAATCTCTCCAAGCTGCTCTCTTGTTTTATTTCTAGATTCTCTCTGCACAAACACATAGAGTACATACTGTAAAATGGATTATTATCCTAAACTGGGGCCTTGGTGCATAATAAGTAAGGCAAAAACAAGGTTCAGTACAATTAACCAAAAACTTCAGCCAACATTTTAAATAATGACCATTGATTTTCGATACCTCTCTTTTTCAATACTCAATTTGGGACACTTCCAGCCACCCCCAGTCAGGGGTCATCTTTTATGTTTGACCTTAATATGCTGAAGAGGTAGCGACTGCAAGCCTTTGGCAAGCTAATCTGCCCAATTCCAGTGAAGCACAAAGACAAAATATACTATACATTGGAATAACCTGGTTTAGAGAACGCAGCATATTTCAGTAAGTGATATTCACCCACTAGAGCTTTGCAAAAAATCTCACCAGCAATCAAGGTGCCTATATGTTCAGCAGGGAGCTCTGCATCCTAGCTTTTCTGATCTGCACCAGAGCGTGAGGGAACAGTCCTGCTGGAATGGAGTTTACAGAAAGATATGCAGAATGGCTGCCTCCTGCTGCCACTCCTTCTGCCAAGTGTCTCAGGCTTAGGCCCTAGACCAGAACATCCCGAGAGCATTCCTGCTCTCCATCCACCTTCTCACTTTCCCTATCCTTTCTCCTTGGTGACCATCCCCAACCACATTTTTCTCCTTCCCTTATTGCTGTTCTGACCACAAACTTGGCCCACTAGCTCTCTCCGTAGTTTTGTGATCCCAAGAAAGCTCTCACAGGAGCACATAGATTGTCAGAACCAGTCTACTCCAGCTGTTTCAATTGTCCATGCACCCTGGAGCATGGGAGTAGCCTGTTCTCCATCACTGTTGTCCTCTCCTTCTCTGTGTGGCAAGGAATAGTGGGGGAGCAACCATCAGAAGCAGGTCTGAATCCTGCATGCTAAAAAGAAGAGTGGGAGCATCTGACATTGTCTGTAGTTTCCACCACAAAGGATCACTAGCTTTGGGGAAATATTTGACAGTTCACAATGCTAGCTCTAAGCAGCTGCTTATTAACTTTACGCCTAAAACCACTAGTGATCAAATATTTGAACTAAAATCTGACACACTCAGGGTAGTGCTAGTTTGCAAAACCCAACCTTCGTCTGATACATCAGCCATTTATTGCCACACTTCCAAACAAGCACTCCCTCCACCAGGACTGTGGACTAACATGAATCCTACCCTAGCAATAATTTTAAAGGGTGTATACCCATTTCTTGTTTAAACCAATACAAGAGGGCCTGATTTTTCTACTGCCCTGAACATTACTACATTGAAATCACAGTGTTTTCACCCACTGACACCATACACAATGGCACTGAAACTGTGTTCAGAGAATGATTTTATAATGTTTTCTACTCATTGACCATAGCTTGTAAATACAGTATTAAATGCTAGGTCTGCAGTGGCAGAATGTCATGTTCTACTGACATAGTTGCACTGTTCCTGTGGACACGGCACAATATAGCTGAGGGGACAACTGGTCCAGAAAAATAAGAAGAAGAAATAGACAGAAAGTGGGTGATAGTTATTAGCCAGCCTATGAATCAGAGCATAGAACAGTCATTCATTCATGAGCCCGGATGCCCTTGACTACACCAGGTTGTGAGTTAATTACTTCTTAAGGAGACAGCCTCAGCATAGCCTCACTCATTCCTGCTATATCCACCTTCTCTTTTCTCCTCCCTTTCCCACCATGCTCTCAGGCTAACAACCACACTGTTCTTTCTTTCCTTCTACATCCTTTTGGCTGTTTTTGTCTACTAGGGACCTATCCCGCTCACTCTATTTCTCCAGCCCCATTCTCTATGCCCCGCTCATTCTGTTCCTGAATTATGACATTCACATATGGGTGGTACTATACTTCCTATTACACTCCCAATATGCTGTCAGGATCATTTTGATATTGTCCTTGGCCATGCATCAAAACTGTTGCCAAAGTAAATTTAAAAGCCACACTCAGCAGTGAGAACCTCATCAAATGTTGCATTCTGATGGTAAAATTTCACCTCTATAGCTGGGTTCAAAATTAAATTGAAATGCGTTTGCATCAATAATTGATGCTACCTAGCACTTACATAACACTTTTCATCCATAGATCTCAGTGCACTTTAGAAAGAATAAGTACCATCAAAGTGTTTTACAAAGAGGATACTGTGCCCAGTTCTTGGCTATAGGAGAAATGTGCTTGGCACAAGACCCAAGGTGGGGGACAAAGTTGACTTTATGTCACATTTGCATTGTGCTGGCTGGGAGCCTACTCAGTCTCTGGCACAACTTAGAATAGCCTGGTTCTAAAATGAGCCTTGCTGACCATGGACCCTCCCTTCCAACCCTGATATTCTATGATTCAATGGAATGGTTGTTCCTGAACTTTGGGGTAGATGGAGTACAGCAGCTCCCCATTCATGCCCCTTTTGGCCAGATATGCCCAGATAACCTCAGAAGGTCAGTCAAGTTGACTTCATTGCCCCTTTGTGCTATCAGAATGACCTAACGGGGCTTCATAGGGCCAGCTAGCCTGGTTCAGTTACATCATCTCCATTTGTTTGCTATTGGAGAAAGTGAGGCACAGGGAAGGCAAGTATCTTTATCAGTGTCACACAGCAGGTCAGGAACAGGTTTCAGGTCTCCTGACTCCCAGGTCCATCCCATATACATTGAACCCTTTGTTTCCATAATTGTATAGCAGCTCTCAAGTATGGAAGTCATCGCAAATATTCTGTTATTTACTAATCATATACATTATTATGCCATAATATTCAATGTTGTTTATATTCAATATGGTATTTTCATCTCCTTTTTTCTTCTAAATCTAAAGATGTAACATTTAAATAAAAAGGAATCTTCAGCAAGAAACAGTCCAAATGAGCATTACAATTTTCTGTTTTCGGTTACTCTAGAAGCGTAATAAGAAAACTCCCCCTACAGGCTTTCTCTTGTTAATCCAAGGTAAATATACATTTTTCAGGCAATGATTTGTCCTGCTAAATATATGGTAAATTATAAAGCCTGCCCAGAATACATTAATTGCCTTCATAGAGGAAGAAGTATTTTCATCACACTACTGTATAGCTCATTTTCTTTATGAGATGAATAATGCAATCAGAACATCAAATCTCTTTTCCTCAATCCCTCAGAATAAAATTGATGAGTTTAACTACAAATGTGAAAGTTACATTTTCAAATGGCTAATAATTATCCTGTGTATTTTTGCTCTTTATTACCAGAACTGCACTAGAACCCAGGGGCCTAGAGCCAGAGATTACAGGGCCTGAAGCAAATAGTACTTCTTCATCGCCACCAGCTGCCCACAGAGGAGTACCACCAAGAAGTACTGAGATGTTAAGTCCTGCAGGAAGTCCTGCCATAAGGCGCATGAGCAACAGTCCTGATTCTGTCTGGCACTCTCCATATAAACCAGGAAGTCACTTCTGGAAGTTGTGTGAGCAATGCAGACCTCTGGTGTGCTTCTGCCTGAGATTCCGCTCCCTGGATCCTGGATACTTGACCTTGGCCCAGCCCCAACCCTGATCTTGGTTTACTATCTTCAACTTAGGGCCATTGCTGACGCTGGTGCAAGACCTTGGCCCAGCCTAAGCGCTATTCTCGCCTCAGGCTCTCAGTTTGGTAATGGACTCTGACTCTGAGGTTTTGACCTGGCCAGTCCCTGGACTGACCTTCGACTCTTCAGCCCAGACACTGAGCATTTCACTCTGCATACAAGTCACCTATGATCCAGCCCTGGCTACTTGGCAAAAACATGTTTTCTTTTTACCTATTTTAAGAGAAGAAATGAATGAGAAAATTATTTCCTTCTTTTGTACTGAAAAAGTTAGTACTGCTTTATTTACCAAATGTCTGTTGTCTTAAGACATTCATCATGAAGTAGCATCATGAACTGGATACCAACAAACCAAGTGAAGCACATTTCCAAATAACATGAACAAATACATGTTTAAAGCTCCCAGTTATATTACTGTTTTAAGTTTCAGAGAGGATCTGTATTGTGCGTATGTATTTTGAATACATTATAGACCTGAAGTGTATCATATTCTGTATTCAGTATATGATGGTCAAAACACAGATGGAAACTATGATGTTCTTCTTGGCGATATTTATGTAGGTTCTGTGACTGGCTTAAGGTTTAAATAAAATTTGATCACAAAACAAATTCCCATATACCAAAACAAAATGACCACCATCGCCTCACCTAAATTAGAAAAGAACAAGTATGTCTTGATAAACTTGACCTTTATATGGCTAGCTCCTTTCTAGTGCAGCTATTCCTTTAGAACCCTCATTTTCTGGTGGTCAAAGTTTATTATTTAACATAAAACTTTTTTGTGCATTGGAATTTTTCTTCCCTCTCCCACCCCTTGCTTTTATTGGAACCTTTATGAAATTCTGTGAATTGGATAAAATGCAAGCCAGAACTAACCCCTATTTGATTTGGTTTTATAAAACCAAAATTAACCAGAGACTTTGCAAAAACTCAGCTTTCTTACTCAATTTCTATTTAGTAGTTATTTAATTTATTTCAATGGTATTTCTAATCATGTTGGTGGGAAAATATCAGTTTAATTTTACTTAACCAACAAAAAAGATAGGACAGTGTAGTGCTAATGTCATGTGTTAGGGAGAGGCCACCCAGTTCTATAAATGCAGTATAGGTCAATTCAGCCTCGCTCAATGGCTGATGCACACGCATCAAAGGAGATGAGAGAAAAAACAAAAGGAACACTGGTTCTGTAGATGTCCCATTGCTAGATTCACTTTTTTTAAAAAAAAGGTGCCCAACTTTAGTGTGCAGGATTCTTCTGTCTGTAACAGCACCCTAAGAATAATGAAAATATACTTCCAGTATAGGCTGGCTGGTGGGCAAATCACCTAGTACTCAAAATTTGTAATAATATTTGCCAGACACAACTGTTTAGTTCTTTCAAAAGGGTCTTTCCTAACCACTGAAGATATTTCATCACAGAAATTGTCTGTCACCAATATGAAGACAGCCTCATTTTGCCTGGAGAGTTCATATTCATTTTACCCTGATGAGAAGAGATAGTGTAATAGAATCTTGCAAAATTAACAATCTTAGGCACAGAATCTTCCCACTCATCCCATGATAGTAATGAAACAATGGAATATTTTAACATCTCTAAAAAAAATTTAAAACAAATACTTGATCCTTGTGAGTGAGTGAGTGAATGAGTGAGCAGAATTATGCAAAGCAGCGGTAAGATAAATGAAGAATGACTTTAAGTCAAAACAAACTCAGTGTACTTCATAACCAAAGTGAGGAACCTCGCTGGCTCATCTCGTACAGCTGCTGCCTTTGGATTCAAGCCATGGTAATGTTCAGGATGAGAATGGAAGTTAAGGTATCTGTCAGTAGTACTGTAATAGTGTAAGAATTTCTTGTATTTATGGATTTCCTTTGGTTACAAATGGTATCTTCTCATTGTTTTCTAACAGGAGGTACAAACACCAGATAACTGGCACCATAAGCTTTGTTCTGCTGTTGCACTGTCATTGCTGACTTCCCAACTGGGCAGTTCAATGAGGTGGAAGATATTAACTAAACTGGCAGCCATAATTAAGTGGGTGGAGCTGAGGACATCTGCTCTTCAAATCTTGAGTTTGCCAACACATTTTAGGCATGTCCAGCTTTCTGTTGTTCCAAAAGCCCCCTACAAATACATCAAGTGTAGTTCAAACAAGTTGGAACCTCCTGCTTGGTTTGGAAAATGTTGGCAAGCTTTTTTCCTTCTGCATCTAGCTAATAATTTTTCTGGTCTTCACAACATGGGTAAAGTGTCTCCAGATTTCATGTGCTATTCTAACAGATGTTTTGTGATTATATACAGTATGTATGACCACTTTGTCATTGCATTAATTCAGTTGGCATAATTTTTGACACAATTATCCATGGCTGTGAAACACTAGGGTCAAAGTATGTTCAGTATTGGTACTGTAACTCCTGCAGCGGACTATCTGCTGTATGTTATTTTTAAAAATAAGGAGCACAGGTATTTTAGAATACCTGAGCATAGTAGAATGGACAGACTTGAACATTGTCTAATGTGCAGTAACTGATATATAAACTACTGCTTCACCACTGGACTTCATACCTGCAAATATGGTCACCTTTAAACTTTTTTTCATCATAGAGTACTCTTATGCACCTTTTACGTCTACATAAAGGTGGGTTGGCCTTCTGGGAAAATAATTTGGGAAAAGATCATAGACACAAGAGTCAACTGCATCCCTGACTTTGTGATTGGTTGACTGGGAACCACCTTATATCTCATCAATTTATGCATTAGTCCTGCACTGTTTTATTCCAGCCTACTAGAGTTCAGTTATTTATTGTGTGCATGGTTTCCATGCTCTCTGCTGAATGCAGTGTCACTAGTAGTCTTGGAACAATGGCTCAAATTTGTTCAAAGGATTCTGGCATTACATGTATCTATTTCACAACAGTTTTTCACTCTGGAGAGTGTTACCATGCATGTGAAGGGAGAAAGCTAAATAGGGAGAAAACTGAGCTGATCTTCCAGGTTTCACCTGCTTTTATTTCTTCCTCTTTGCTCTTGTCTTCACATAGTGAATACACAGTGATACTACAGACAGCACTGTGTGTGCTGTGTTTTTCAATGACATTTAATTTTAAATTGTTTTAATCAGTATAACACATAATAGGTATTAGAGAGTAATGGAATCTTAGGCTGGTGGTTTGGAGGAACAAAATAGAAGAAGCTATGAGGGCTATGTCTGCACAAATGAATAAGGGAATGCAGTCAATATTTGTGAATGAGGTTTACCACTGTAGCCAAGAAGGCACTTTCCCAGCTGCATCTGGCAAGGTGAGACAATTTTTCTTTCAGAGGCAGACATTGCTGCTATAATCCATGCCTTTGTCATCTCAAATCACTTGGCCCTATTCCATACCTGGCCTAGCTTTTGCTACTATAACAAGCAGCACAGATGAAGAATGCTCACTCCTTCTGTCTCAGTCATGTCCAGACCTGAGTCCAATCCACACAAACACCACTGTGTCTGAATTATCCAGCATCTCAGCAGTACTGGTAAAACACCCCCCTCTGTCTCCTTACATAATTACCCACAGGTCACTTTTTGGATCACCTCAACCTCTCTCTGCTCAGTCCTCAACTTACTTTTATGGCTCAGTGGAATCTGTCAAGTTACATATGTGCAATTTTTGCATAATGGAACTGAGTCTTCTCTCTCATGGTCATGAAACAGGAGTAACTTCACTGAAATCAATGCAGCTACATCAGTATAAGACTAGTAAGAGAGGGTTTTCTGTGATTTTTAATGAAACAAAAGTCCACTGGGCCTTTTATTAGCAATCTCCCAGCCCTAAATCAGGATGAATCTGGACACCTACAGATTCAGTAATCATCTTTATCTTTCAACCTTTGTACTCCCATCATATTTAAAATTATGACTAACTAGGACTTCAGAATAGAGCTCCACCTTGTCTCTTCCATTCCCCCTGCCACCTCTTCCCCATTCCTCTGCATAATGTTTCACCAGGTGGTGACAAGTGATGGGTGAAACTTTGAGTCTGATGAGGAAAATATTATGGCAAACTGAAAAAAAGTTTAACTGTGTGATGGTTGGTTGTAGGAAATAAGGTTGGCAAAGAGCATCATAAATTGGAGTGTGAAGTATGGTTTACTGTGTATTGCAACAGGGAACAAAAAAAATAAGCGGTATTTACCAATCACATGAACAAAAACTTTATGAAGCTCATCCCTTTACTCCCAAGAACAGCAGTGGCATTAGAATAGGTCTACCCTGTTCATCCAATTTTCCAGCAACAATGCTGAAATATACAGTGATAAAGAATTTAGGCCCAGATCTTCAAAAAATGTAAGGATTTTGGTCTGGGTCTTTTTCTGGATGGCAAAGACTAATTAACCACCAAGAAAAAGCAATTTATTGATGCCCCATAACAAATTCCCGTGCAATATCCCAGAGTTAACAATGGGCTAATGGTTCAGCTACCCGTAAAGGCTTATAGGATGGGATAAGCAATTTCAAGGAAATAATCTGAATATACAAAATAAAAAAGAAGGAAGTGATGTTCTGTTAATGCATCTCTTTTACTATGGCAAGGTTTGGGAGTGTTTTTAATGAAAAAGCTAAATGTAAAGTGCAATACTCTTAAGTACCTTCCTGGATCATTGTATTAGAGTGTACACTTATTACCTGAGCACAGGCTAAAAAATTTTTTAAAGCATCAATAAATATTATTTACTCTTACTGACATACAAAATCTGCCTCACCTCTATTTTCAATATGAATTGCATTTTACATTTATTAATAATACTATATGCAACCTCACTGAAAATCTTTGTGTAAGTTCTATCGCGTCTTTAAAATTTGCACAAGCGTAAATCTCAATAAAATCTCTTAAATAGTTTACATCCATCTGACTAAAATGGTTCTTAAAACATTTTGCTCTGTATTCTGAAGGTTGAAGAAACACTAGCTTGGCTAGTTAGCTCTGCAAGTTCTATCTGATTTTTTTTCCACAGTAGGGGATGATTTCCCCATTCTGTTCCCCAGATTTTCTTATTTTTATTATTTATACATTACCACAAGAGTGCATAACACTCCACGGACAAATAGAAGACAGGTTGCCCAGTTGTCTTCTTGCTTGCTTTAATTATCAACTTTAGCGACAAACTAAATGACTCCTGATTCATACCTGTTTAAATGAGAGGAGAATTAGACTAAGGCCCAGACCTATGGCCTAAGGCCTATGCAGAGATCTTGTTAACCTGCATGGATTTGATTGCAGACTCAAGACTGAAGTGCCAAATCTTGAAAGGTGCTGACCCCACACCTTAAAGGGTTCTCAACATCCTTAATTCCTGCATGAGTCAATGGGAATTGGAAGTACTTGATACACTGGTCCCTTAATAAATGACCCTAAGAAAGTTAATTGTATGTTGACTGTCATATTGTACCTTGTTTATGATGCTGACCCTCTCACTGTGTGTCACATATTTAATGAAATACAGTGAAGCCTGCATGAAGAAGATCCTCCAGTAACAAATATCTGTCATAAGTGACCAGTTGTAAAGTATCTCCTGGGTTTTCAGTACATTTTGTTCAACCTTTAGTAACCAACCAATTTTTGCTGGTCTCTTGGGTGGTCACATAAGGCAGATTTAATTTTTTTTTTTTTGGTAAACAGATTTAAACACCCCTTTTCCCCCCAAGTATCGTTTAACCAACATGTACTCTAAGAGGTTTTCTAAGAAATACTTTTAAGAGTTAGTCACAGAATGTGATGCAACCTCCAGCACTTGAAGACCTTATATTGCTGTTTTTGTTTGGTTTGTTGTGTTTGCATATAGGGTCTTGTTGTTGTCATTTTTCTTTTGTTTTGTTTTTGCAAAAGTTGACACTCCCCCAAATTGTACAGGTTAGAGTGCTGCAAAATTTGGTTTACACTTTTTTTTTCAACATAGCCCTCCAAGTCAAAGATTATCTGGCAAATTGTGACAGAGTACATTAAGATATAAAATAATTAAAAGAAATAGATAAATCCAGTTATAGATTTGTTTATACAACATAAACTGCATCATCTCTTTATATTCATTTTCAGCCAACTGCATGTATGACCACTCTGAAAATTATTACAAATTATTTATATGCCAACAAAAAAGTCCTGAGTTTATCAAAAAAAGTGTTCCACAATTGAGACATGAAATGCCATTTAGGCCTGGCACGCCATGCTTGCACCTTGCTTTCACAGCAGATTAGATGGATGGACCGAGGTTCCTGCAACAGTGGCAAGTATTACATAATACTCCCCAGAGGACGTGAGAATGACTTTGAACATTTTATTAGATTTTTATTAGACTGTGATACTGGTTTGCAGTAGCCAGGTTATCCAGCTGCTCACAAATTATGGTAATGTGAAATACTGTACTGAATGCTCTGGACTGCCCTTAGGTTCCCCTGGAGTATACAACTCTGAATTAAAGGTTGTTAACTCCTTGGCACTTGGGAGGACAGACTGTCCCAGTGTGAAGCCCCGTTGCCTGCACTGTATTCATTTTGCCATGAAACAAAAGAGATGAGCATGTGACATGATGTATTTTACAAGGTGCTTAACAAGAACATGATTGGGAAAAACTGAAATCCATGAAATCAATGCCATAACTTTATATTGTTTGTTCTTGGTGGCTGCTGTAGTGCAACAAGATCAATACTAGGACAACATTATTCACTTTAAATATCAATGACCGGACAGAAGTAGAGTAAAGTAAAAGGATTGAATCTGCCAATGATACAAAAATGGGAGAAGGCACAGGAGAAAATACAAAAGAGAAAAGTGATACAATTTAAAATTACTTGACCTGGCAGATGAGTAGATAAGTGGAGCACGCAGTTCAATATGAAGAAATGTAAGGTAAAGATATAAATTGGGGGAAGTAAATCTCATTCCCATGCTCTCAGTCATCTTGCACAACAAATTACTGAGCATTTCACCAGTAAAATATAGGGTGTGAATGGGTGGCTTAGTCTTGTTGGAAGTATGAGGAGAAAGCAAAGGGCAAACATTGGTAGAACAGAAAAGATTTGTCAAAGGTAGGATAACTGATTGTGTAGTTAATAGAATGAGCTGTGAGTAGCAAGGAAGAAAGCATTGGGTATACAGAGTGGACCTGAATGGAAAAGCCTATAGAAGAGCGATAGTGTACTCAAGACTTCAGCCCACAAATGATAGCTATAGACAGTGGCAAAGGGATCAAGAGAGCACAGGATCTGAAGCCCAGAAACTCCCTTAAGGGTGGATGAGATTTGAGTAATAGGAGTTACCCATTTCCTTTCCCCGCTTCTCTCAAGCAGGTTTATGTCTCGATAGCACAGTGGGGTCAGGACCCCTCTTTTGCACCCGGTTATTTTTAATAGGTGCAGAACTGGCCTAGGTGGAGTCAACTGGCTAACATTCTCCTTAGAGCCATGCCTGACAAGGCCAGGATTTGGCTTTTCGTAACAGCAGGGTTATCAGTTGAACACAAATCCTGTTGTCAAAGGTTCTTTTCACACCTGAGTTCCATTCCATGGTTTTGGCTTTCTAGTTTGAGGGCTAACATCTTGTCATGTTGCTTTGACTAGAATCTAAAGTTCAGTAAACAGCTGTGACTAAATCTGAATGATGGCAAACCTCATCAGGCTTGATCCAAGCTGTATCTACATTTTCCACTGGATGACCCAAAACAATACTGCAGCATAGTTCTTCACTGTGGCATGACTGTATTCAGATAAATTGGTCATGTACTATAATGAAAAAAAAAATTCTTGTGCTACTTTCAGCACTGGAACCAAATCCAGATCTGGCAGTTTTTACAATTTCAAGCCAAGACCAACCTTCAATAAGATCACACAGCTCTAATGATTGTTAGTGAAAACTGAATGGGTCATTTGAAATACAAATAAGTCTTTTTTCTTTTTCTTTTCTTTTTTTTTCTTGTTGTTGGGGGACTCAATTTACACTAGCTACTTAAAATATTAAAATAAAAGTAACAACATTAAATATAAGCTCAAAATCCACTGAAAACATGAGTGGCCATATCTGCCAAAAAAAAAAAAGGTAATACTGCCAAGAACAGTAGGCCAGATTCTGTTCTCATGCACTGGTGTTAAGACAGAATAACTACAATGATTTAAATAGGCTTGGTCTGGAATTATGCTGGTGTAAATGGGAGCAGAATTTGACCTACCATTCCTTTTAAGCATTTTTATGAAGTGTCCCTATTTGTACATGACTATGTAATTAATTTCTCCCATCATGATCAAGGAAAACAAAACAAAACAAAAACAAAAAATCTGTCCTTTTTTCCCTTGAAAAACATTTTAGCTAACTGTAAAGCAGATGCAAGACTAAGATCATCAAAATTTAAATAATTATCTCCTTCCAAGGAATTCATGTAATTGCAAGAGTACATTGTGAATTATTTCCTCATCTCTATAGGATTTATCGTAACGTTAACATGCACTAATTGAGTTTCACTCACATATGAAAAAAGTATACAGTGTTAAAGAGATGTAACAGCATGAAGATGAAGAAATAAAAAATTGGCAAGCAATTCCTTATACTTATAAGTTAGCATAACCAGACAGCCCCAAGCAACTCAGCAGCATAATGTGACAAAGGGGATCCATCTTCGAGTCCTGAGATCAACCTCTTATGTATAGTTTTGGCAGGCTATGAAGGCAAGATTTCAACATCATGTGGACCAAAATGTCTTTTATATTCTTTGGTCATGTGGACCAAAATGTCTTTTATAGCACGTCTTCTGGCCAGCACATGGAGTAGCATTGATTGGGCTAGGAGGAATTGCACCTGCAGAAGGAAAAGTTCAGCACAACATTGGGCACTAGATAGAGGGAAAAAAAGAGACTAGGTGCTCAGTGCCCTTTTTGAAAGGTTCATGCATGTACCCTTGACCAGCTTGATATATGAGCTATGTTAGTGATGGACTCTGACCTGTGCTATCAAGGAACAGTGTCTTTGTGAAACCTTAAGGATCGCACATTCACAGAACACCCAAAGAGCAGACGGAATAGACCCCAAAATCAAAATGCAAGAGTGATATGACCAATCATGCCATTTTCAAAACTTAATCTCCAGTCCTATTCCAATTATAAAGGCTAGATCATGCCCATCTCAAATTTTAAATCATGTAGGCTAATCTCACAGATGCCACTAGGTCCTAAACTAACAAATTAGAATTAATTTTGGAATAAATATTGATGTCACACTGGATACTACAGCTATTCAAATACTATAGTAATGGATGCCTGAAAAATATCTTAGACACACGGATAATAAAGCACTGATGCCAGTCCCAGCACAATCTCTGTTAGCTTATACAGCCTCATGGGAAGTAATGTGTGTCTGTAGGCCACCAGGATTCCAAAAACCAAACTCATTCCAGGACTCAGCAACCAAGTGGATATACTCTAATGATTCCACATTTGGGATGGAAGGTGTCCTACACATGAAGTCAAATGCAAAAAGCATGACTACCTCCACTTCCTTACCTCTCCTTGGCTAACACTGTACCAAGTACTCACAGGACAACAGCTAGTGAGATCTGGTTTGGTTGTCCCTCCACAATGATCTGACATCTTATACATGAAAAGGTCATGGAAGGGAATACATTATTTAAGAATTGCCATTTAGAAAAACATTTATTTGACCAACATTTTTTCAAACTACTTGGCCAACTCTGTAGAACAGCCATGTAAAAAGAAGAAAAAAAAGGAAGGGGGTGGGTGGTTTAGAACTTTAAAACCATTTTGATTTCATAGCACTACATTTGTTTTCGTCCATGCTTCTTTTGGAGAAATACAAAAGAGATCCATACTTGTCCTTTCAAACATGTAAATAACATGAAGTACAGCATTTGCCACATTTTTTTCATTCTGTACTTCTTATTTAAATGATTTAGTGATGGCACACTAAGGCTAAAGAATAATTTGATTGTGGAACGTGATTAGCACCTCACATAATACAAGATTATTATTAAAGTAATTCTACTGCATTGCACAATGCTATTTTTATTATATTGGGGCTCCAACATATAATTTTTCAGCAATGAACAGCAGCTAGAAGATCTTAAAGTGTGAATTTTTCATTTCACTAAAATATTGGTAGGGTTTTTACTGCCATAGTTTAGCAAAAAGTTACACTACTCTACATAAAAGATCTGAGATCCAGGCTGGAGGGGGTTAAATTGTATAAAGTTGCTTGTCCCTTTCAACAAAACAAAAGCCCAGGAGGTCTAACAATGTAATCTTCAGGCTCCTTGCATGGCCTTTGTATTGCTGCCAACTGCAAGTCTGGAGAATGAAGCACAGTTACATTGTGTCTTCGATACTTGGAATTTGGAAAAGTAAACAAAAATATTATTTATTCATCTGCTATAAGTCCTTATGTATCCATTTTCTGCTTTCTTATGATGGTAAGATAGTCAATAAGAACCAGAAACAAGAAATAATGAGCTTTTTTTTGAGAAAATGCCTTTAATATAAAGAGAAATATCAGTTTTAGAAGAGAAGAATAGACACTGTGAAAGTGTAGTTTTAGAATCAATTTAATATTTGAGTACTGAATGATACCATTCTGCACTCTCTGTGCAGGGCTGTCATTAGGCACCAGCTTTTCACATGCTGTGGTAAGATACAGGTTGGAGCACAAGAAAAGATAAATATATTTAAATGGATTTCATTCTTGCTATGGCCAAAATGAAGCCCCTATACCCAACATCAGGGAGACTTGAATGAGGAAGCATTAGAAATAGGACCATCTATGTTATTTTTATTAGCTGAAGGATTTTTCTTTAAATTGTGTGTGTGTGGCACATAGTTTAACTTATATGCATTTTTGCCAACTTGTGGGAATTCTGTTAGTCAAAGCCTGCAGTCTTTATTGAAGCAATACTCTGGTGGACTTCAGTGGTACTTTTGCCTGATTAAGGGCTGCAGGATGTAGCCTCATGTTTAACCATTTGGGCTGGTATTTCCAAAGAAGGCTAAGGAAACTAAGTGTCCTACTTCTACTGAAATGGAGTTGAGTGCCTAAGTACCTTAGGTTCCTCTGAAGTCCCCAGCCATTGTATGCCTGATTTTAATTTGTTAAAATTGCTAAATTGGTTACTTTAAGCACTAGGAATGCAATTTAAAGCCTATTCAATTCAATGAGAATCTTTCCTTTGACTTCAATGTGCTTTGGATCAGCTTTTTTCACCATAAAGATTTTTTGATTGCATTCATATATGAATAATAAATAAATGAATAATCATTTCCTAACATGAATGAATTGACACTAGTTCTGTCTAGTTCAGTTTATTATTGCACACAGAGAAGCAATACTACCTAATACTCCTTAAAGACAGGAAAGGTTTTTGGTTTGACAGGACATCTGTGATGTATGTGATTGGGAAACTACCAGTCCCAGAAAAAAGCAGACAGTAAAGAGCAAAAGACTTACAATATTTTGTTCTTTTCAATAAAATGAAAATTGAACTTTCCTGTATTGTTGGAGCCAGGCTAAACACTATGAACAGCAAACTAGCAGCAGAAAGATGTAAATGATTTACAAGGTACTCTTAAAACATGTAACGGGAAACTATGAGATTTTTTGGTATGGTGCCTACAATATTCAAAAGAGAGGTTCCCTTCAACCTTTTTTGTGCATAATAGTGCAATATTAATGCTAATATACCTGCTAATATACCTACAAGATTGTTCTTTGGTGCTAAACACTGTTTGCCAAGGTGAGGGATGTTACAGAGGAATTAGAAATAGTTAGATTCAATTGATCCTGAAAACAAATTATGGTAATCTTATATAGGTTAGCTTCCTAGAAGATGATGATAGTTCATTGTAAATGAAAGCAACATAATGAGAGTGTGCAATAGTAAAATGATATTTGGTGAACTAACATTAGCAGTTACAGTATGTGGAATTAATTTCATTGAGAGAATTGAATAGTGATTTATTAACAGGGAAAATGTATAGTTTGCTAAATATCATGGAATAGATTCACAGATGTAGTAGACTTATTTCCATCAATAACAATGATTCCAAATTAAGTTAATTTATGAGAGAACATTAAAATATTATAAAGATAATAAGCACTAGTGTTAAGAATGACATTATAAGACATAATTAACATAGGAGTTCTTTCAGTCTGGCACAGGCTGGTGACTTTAGGAAAAATAACAATGATAAACTATATTATGATGTTTTCAGTATTACAGTACACTGGTGAGATAGCATCACATGTATATTTATCACCATTAAGGCATGATGTTGACTCACTTTGCCTCTTGTGTCTCCTCTCACATGCATATACAGCAAGAAAATAATATTGTCACATTAAATGA
Organism: Mauremys mutica; assembly: GCF_020497125.1. NCBI lineage: Eukaryota > Metazoa > Chordata > Testudines > Geoemydidae > Mauremys > Mauremys mutica. Next base: position 105,793,434 of record NC_059078.1, read on the forward strand.
TGCAATAGTATGACCCTATGAAACACCACTCGTTTAGCTGAAGTTCTCTTCTGGGGTTTTTAGTAACCTTATTAATTAGTCCACTGTAAGAAAATCTTACAATTTTGTCCTTAACTGTAATCTGAGTAACGGAGCTAGTAATTCAGTCCAAGAAAGGTAATATTTTTTAATTAAGCCCCTCTGTTTAACCGGAAGATCTGTCCTGCACAACTTTTAATTAAGCAACATTTTATTTTTCCCATTTCACTTTTGCAGGAAACTACAAGGTTCAGGTTTGGATCCCGAGTCTGTCTCTGATCTTAAGTTGTGTCTAACACTCCAAAGAGCCTACATGAAAAAGAAAATTCCCTCCACTTCTATTGTGAATAGATGCTAAAAGCTTTAAAGAATTGCCTAACAAATCTTAGGTGTAATTCAAAACTACTTTTAAACCAGCAAATATAATTAAAAAGTCTACCTGACTAGTTAAAAGCTATATAGGGAAAATTACTTGAACATGTGTTCTGTGAACTTCTGTCTGTGGGGGAGATGTTGCACTGGTAAAAGACAATATTAAAAAAACAAACAGCAAATTCCATATCTAATGTACTGTGTTCTACAATTCATGATCACATTGGGCAGCAAAAGAGTCAAATACAATTAGAGAGTTGGAGTTTACTATAAAAAGAATCACAACTATGCTATCTAAGCATTTTGGAAGTTTATTTATATTGAAAGACATCCTTCGGCTAAACTGTTAATGAGGATAATGGATATGAACCACCCAAGGCATGTAGAGGAGTCATTAATGAATTACTTGGCAAAACAAAAAGTCAGAAGCTCTACTCAGCTAGAAACTGGATTTGAGTAATGTGCTTTTAGAGTATAAGCAACACTAAGGAGGGTCATGGCATGTTAAAAAACCTGGAAAAAAGCATGATAAAATAGTACATTACCATGCACCTACTTCCAGCTTTGTTTAAGGGCCTTTCAGATTTGACCATGTACAATGCTTACACAATATATGGTACATATTGTATATATTTAAATATGGATTTTAATCTTTGATATGTCTTTATTTATTTACATTTTTAAACCTTAGTATATTTTTGTAATCCCAATATCTCTTGTTCTATATAAAAGGAAATTTTTACAGCTATAATTTGACTTATTAATAACTAAAAACCATGTTACAGTCTGTTACTGTAATGGGCAATTCACCTGTTTAAGAAACTACTTTAAAATATTCATAATGTTTCCAGTACAATGTTGTTTGAACTGTAGTTAAAGGACACCTCTACTAAACTAATACCTTTAGCTCATACAAGACAGGTTTCGCTGTACCCAGATCTTAACTGCAAAGTAATTTTATATATTGTGTGGAAAAAAGTAAGTCCATGAGGTACAGGAGAGTAACTTTAGAATTTTAGGCCTGCCACTAACATATAGGGTCTCTGTGTGGGTACGGTAACTGCCACTAAGTGGAAAGATCCTTATAAATGTCATTGAGAAAACACTTAACATGGAGCCATGCCCGCAGGTAAGAAACCCCCTCATTCACTTTTGATAGTACTCAATCCATCACAATTTACCGTGGATTTAGCCACCCAGTTATTCCTGCTTTGAATTCATTTTGTAACTACAATACTAAGGGATAGGTGGTTCATTGCCTATTGTGCTCTCTCTGCATTGCTCATATAGCACAAAGGAAGCAGAAATGTCCCCTATATCCCTGGCTAGGGAAGGGAGGTTGGGAAGGATTTGAGAGAGATGGTTGGGGACAGAGAGAGCTGAGAAAGGGGGAGCTGTTCCCGACCATCATCTAGACCTATCCACAACCTGCAGTTACATTTAAAAATATCTGTTTTATTGGTACATTGGACACAACACAATGCAGTGCTTTCCCATAGTTTATTAAAGCCAGGTCAAATCTCATTTACATTCCCAAGGACTGAATGGTTGATATGGCAATATTTCCTGGGCAAGAATTCTCCGCAAAATTTCCTAATTAATCTCATCACCAATTCTTCTTTGCTAAAAAATTTTGCTTTCTAATAACTGTAATGCTTCAGCAAGTGCCCTATCAGCTTTAGGGGGTTGAAATTTGGGGATACACAGGAGAAGCATAGCATGCACACTCACTGTACATAATCATAGTGAAAGTGGTGTGACCAAATGTTCAGTACTTACAGGGCAAAAGTTTCCTAAATGGAAGTTCTGTATTTTAAGTGCCATATCACTTACTCATGGGGTTCCTAATCCAGTTTGTTCCTTCTGCCTTAGTGAATGGCAAAGAAGCACTGTGCTTTGGGCCATTGTGTGTGTTGGAATGGAGTACAAAAAGGGAAAGTAAATAAACAAGGCATAGTAATTAATATTAATACTGAATGTGTAATTAATGTTAATGACAAAACGCCATCTAAACAATAAATCCTGGGAATATAACAAAATGGGAGCACCTGTAGAATTTGTGGAATTTGTAACAAATACAGGAGCTGCCGTGAGCCAAATATTGAATACTGGTTTCACCCTGGGAAATGCATTCCTACCATAAGTGATGTGCTTTGGTAACATAGATAAGAGTGGGGCTTGATTTGTTTTTTGCTCAAAGGGTAAAATCTTAAGTTAAAAATTAATAATATCAAAATTACAATGAGCAGCAAGTTACTTTCCAAATGCAAATTTAGCTGGTGATTTAATTTTTGACCAGTAAAATAGTATAAAATTCTTTAAGATACAATCTGACTCATAGTTGCTCAGGAGTACACAATAGTAGCAACTGCTACAGATCACTGATTGTCCTTGCATTGTTGGCAGAGGCCCTGGAGGTTTTTCGCCTTCCACTGCAGCATGGGGCACGGGGCACTTGCTGGAGGATTCTCTGCAGCTTGAGGTCTTCAAACCGCAATTTGGGGACTTCAATAACTCAGACATAGGCTAGGGGTTTGTTATAGAAGTGGATGGGTGAGATTCTGTGGCCTGCATTGTGCAGGAGGTCAGACTAGATGATCAAATGGTCCCTTCTGACCTTAAAGTCTATGAGTCTATGAGTAAATTAAGCAGCTAGTTTTGTCTCTCTTCCTTGATTAGCAACTTATTTTATTTAAAAAATAAACCAACGAAAAAAATCTAGGCCAATAGCAATTCCCAACCATAGATGAGTACCAAGTGGAATTTAAGCAGCCAACAACACCATGTATGAGCACAGATTACACCAGATCTTCTTCCAAGGGACAGTCAATAGTAGAGGCACTGCCAAAGCCTAGTCTCTTTATCAATGCAATTGCCCAATCAGTAATGAGGAGTTGGTCTTTAAATCAAAGGTATGCCACAAGAACCAAAAGGCATAAACTGTGTTGGCTAACAAGCCAGTTAGATCTTCTTTTACAGTTTTCCTGATGCTACTTTTGGGATATAATAAATAATAATAAAAAGAATAATAATAATAATAAAACTATGGCCATCAGTAACCCCACTGCAGGAAGCCTTCTAGAACAGTGCTTTTCAAATTGGTGGTCCGTGGACCAGTGCCTGTCCGCGAGCCATCGGCTGCCAGTCTGCGGCGAGTTTCCTCATAAGAGTGTTGAATAGGATAATAATAAGGCACTGGTCCCTGGCAGATTGGGGAAAAAAATTGCCGGTCCCCCACATCAGATAGCTTGAGAAGCATTGTTCTAGAAGATACTCAAGCACAGAAACCCACTTAGTGGTTGCAGATGACATTACAGTTATGGGGTTTCAAGTTCAATTCTCCAGCTTTTTCCCCCATTTTGTGGGAATTATTGCATCTCAACCAACCTAGCTCTACATTTTTAAAAGTGCTAAAAAAGAATGCCTCAAAATAATCCTATGCTGTATGACAACAAACTGTACAAAAATATGTCATGCCCAATTTTGATAAAATTTTAATGAATGCAAAAATTTTCAAGGCACCCAAGTTCACATAGACAGGTTCTTCCTATGCAGGGAATTACCTCATATTTGTTCCTTCATGAGATGGGGACTGCAGACCCCAAAGTCTGTAGAGATTCACTTAGAACAGTGTTTCCCAAACTTGGGACGCCATTTGTGTAGGGAAAGCCCCTGATGGGCCGAGCTGGATTGTTTACCTGCCCTGTCAACAGTTCCGGCCGATTGTGGCTCCCACTGGCCGCGGTTCGCTGCTCCAGGCCAATGGGAGCTGCTGGAAGCGGCGGCCAGTACGTCTCTTGGCCCGCGCCACTTCCAGCAGCTCCCATTGGCCTGGAGCAGCCATTGGGAGCCGCGATCGGCCAGACCTGCGGACAGGGCAGGTAAACAAACTGGCCCGGCCCACCAGGGGCTTTCCCTGCACTAGCGGCGTCCCAAGTTTGGGAAACACTGACTTAGAACTAGGGCCACATATGTCTGGGTCCCTCCTCCTGGTGTAACAAAGCTCTCTCTCTCTCTCTCACACACACACACACATGACTAGAACGTTATCATTCAGTTCTCCAAGATACAGAGGCCTCCATCGTCTGAGCACAAGGAGATTTCCTTTAGCTGATAGCAGAAGGGGCAGCCACTACCAAGCAACCCCACCTCTGCCCGCCCCAGAAATGGTTCCTTGAGGCCCTTAAAAAGCATAGTTCTTGCCCTAGGTGACTAGGGTGACCAGATGTCCAGATTTTATAGGGACAGTTCCGATTTTGGGGTCTTTTTCTTATATAGGCTCCTATTACCCCCAGTCCCTTCCCGATTTTTCATACTTGCTGTCTAGTCATCCTGCAGGTGACAGACTTGGTCAGTAATAACTTGCACTATTTGTGAAATGCAGACTGCACCAGCATCTTGTGCTGGTCTCAGAACCTATTTTCTCCTTCAGTGGTAACCATTCTCCAAATTATTTCAGCTGGGGTACCTCTGGATAGACCTTATTTTTAACCACCTATGATACGTCATCACCAGATGAAATAGGAAGGTAACAGATGTGTATGCTTCAAAAACTGTACTGCATGAGGATTATACAATCAGCTAACTTAATCATGTTTCCAGAATCTTTTTTCTTTTTTTTAAAGCAAATAAAATCTGTTAGTAATCCTCCCTTTTTTTTTGTGCAACAGAATGAAACTCTCTTTGCAGTAGTAACTTTTACAGTATGCCAAATAGTTTCTTTTTTCCTTATATAACTATTTTTACAGAGAGCTGTTCTTTTTATCAGTTCTTTGAACTCTGGCAAACAAGCAACCTTCTAGGCTATTTTTTAAAAAATGGGCCTTGGTCTTCTTTCACCGTAAAGATTCACATCTTTCTCGTGTAAGTCAAGATTCAAAAACTGATGTCTCTCTCTTAGCTCTCATAACAGACATTTCTGCTTGAACTTACTTTTTCAATTTTTTTTTTGGACACTGTACCAGTTCAGAGCAAAATATCTGCTATGGGGAAATGAGAGGTTTTGACAAAGAACATGCCTAGTTTCTTCATGAAATTGTAGGAGACGACATACCACTGACAACATATCAGTGTACTACTCTATACATGCATTAAACACCAGCATGACAAAGTCATAATATGTTGATAGTCAAAAAACACTAATAGGGCCATTACTGAAAACATTAGTTAGCCTTTCTGGTCAAAGAACTTGACTTGGAAACACTTAGAACAATCGTTTGTTTGTTTGAAGAAAAAAAATGCAACTTCCACTCAAAGATAACATAAAAATATGTTCCCCAAACTAACGCCACTCACTGATTTTATTGCAAGGTATCTCAACTATAAAATGCATTGTGTGATAACAAAATTCTTTGAAGGATGGAGCTGCCTGCAAAAGCTGACCCACTACTTACAATAATATCAAATTATAAATGAATTAATTTGCTTGCTGACCAAGTAGTTTGCCATACTAAATTGCAAGTTTGCAAGACATGTAGTCTATTATCCCAGATTGCACTCTTGACACTTTACATTATGAACATTTAGCATTCATTCTTTCATATTTTGAACACTGACTACAATAGAGCTGTCAGCACAAAGGAATTTTTTATTAATTTTTTCAGATATAAAAAGCAAGGCTCTTGTAGAACCATCAGAAACTATATGGACTTAAATTAAGAAGACAAAAATATCTCAATGGGTTAAATGTATTGAGATATTATGAACAAAGGCAGGCTTGGTTAAGAAAAAAAGCACAATAAGCAGTATAATTGCTTGGCTTCTACCATAAGGAAAATCAGATTGTTCTGCTCACTGCAATTAAGGAAGTGAACATCTATTTAATGGTTGTGCCTTACTTGTGCTGCTTTTGTCGCCGTGATCAAATGATGGCATTAATTTAGTGAACAAGCAGAGATCAGTAAAAAGCGACAAAGAGTCCTGTGGCACCTTATAGACTAACAGACGTATTCACCCACGAAAGCTTATGCTCCAATACGTCTGTTAGTCTATAAGGTGCCACAGGACTCTTTGCTGCTTTTTACAGATCCAGACTAACACGGCTACCCCTCTGATGCAGAGATCACTGACTAAAAATGGCACTGGAGTAGTCTAGTCAATATTGCATACTTTGGGTAAAATAACATCTGCACTTTTCGATCTCCATCAACTGTGCAATCTGACTTCAGTCGTTAGCAATGAAAGCAAATCATTGCTAGATAATAAAATCCATGTTTTACTTTGTTCTATACAGGCATGTGCCTGGACTCTCTAACCAAAGTAAGCCATATTACCAAAGACCAGGATGAACTTGGCAGCCCAAGCAGCCTTTTGAGGCAAAAAAGAACAAACATATAAATGATCTGCATGCAAGTAAATTTAATAAACATTACTGGAAGGAAAGGACTTGGCTGAATCACTAAACAGTGAAAATAAAGTTGTTTTACTAGGTGAGTGTACTTTAAGAGCTTACAGAAATGAACCTATTAGTGATCTACATGTATCCGACGAAGTGGGTATTCACCCACAAAAGCTCATGCTCCAATACGTCTGTTAGTCTATAAGGTGCCACAGGACTCTTTGCTGCTTTTACAGATCCAGACTAACAATGGCTACCCCTCTGATACTATTAGTGATCAGCAAGTTAGAGAATGCTTTTCAAAATCCACATTGTCTCAATTAATGTTATAAATGACAGTGGACACTGTGAAAAACACAATATAAGAAACAGGGGCGGCTCTAGACATTTCGCCACCCCAAGCATGGCATCATGCCGCGGGGGGCGCTCTGCCGCTCGCCGGTCCCGCGGCTCCGGTGGACCAGCTGCAGGCATGCCTGCGGCTTCGGTGGAGCCGCAGGACCAGCGGACCCTCCGCAGGCACACCTGCGGGAGGTCCACCGAAGCCGCAGGACCAGCGGACCATCCGCAGGCAAGCCGCCGAAGGCACCCTGCCTGCCGCCCACCCGGCAACCGGCAGAGCGCCCCCTGCGGCATGCCGCCCCAAGCACGCGCTTGGTGTGCTGGGGCCTGGAGCCACCCATGATAAGAAACAAGTGTCTGGTTGAAATAAATAAAGACATTTCATCCAGATAACCACTGTGCTCATTCTTTTATAGATTGCAATATGAAAGTTAATTGAGTCTGTATGACATTTTTTACATTATTATGATGTACTCTTGTTGTAACATTACTACTGGGGTAAAAATTCAGTGGCATGTTGATCAACTTATTCCATTATGTTGATTTATACTTTTTTAATGAATATCACTGCCTTTTAAAAACCTGCTACATAGTTTTTCTGATGTTGTCTGTGTTCTTTATCTGTTCTCATTTTACCAGTACAGTCATAATATGTAGAAAAAGACACTATTGATCTCATTTCCTTCACCAGGACTATAATATCAGGTTCTATAAGCAGTAAGTTTCCAAAATGCTACTGATATAATTATACGGGTAAGAAAATAAAGAAAGCACATAACCAGCAAGAGAAAATATACTACAGGGAACAACTGAACTCGACATTGTAACTGTATATCGCAGATTCTCAAATATAGACAGGTGACAAGGTAGGTTTCTAAGGAACATGATGATGGCTGTTCAGAGCACTTACATCCAAATGCATTTGTTCATCTTGGCTGAACCAGCCAGCAAAAGGCCTTGCACTATTTAAATCCCACTTACGCACAATCTTGAGGACCGGAGTTGTGAATAGGCCCTGTGTCTGGCATTTGCAAAGGGGAAATATCACATTTTCATATTTTATAGGAGGCATTTTTATCACTACATTTAAAAAAATATAGAAGCAGATAAATACCTTTGTACGAAAGACCATTTGTTAGAGAGGAGATGCAAGAAAGCATTAACAGTGGGCTAAGCACGGTCTCAGTAACTAAAATTGGTAAGCCTAGAGAATAAATAATGGATTTGGATCCTTAATAAAGGTCATGGCCTTTTTAATTTCCTCTTGCCACATCTCTGATTCCAATATAAGGACCTGATCCTGCGAGCTATTCCATATGGAAAGACTCCTGTACCTATGTGGAGCTCCCTGAAGTCAATGTGGCTCCATAGGGATGCAGTGGAGCAGACTGCAAGTTCTCAGCCTGAATCTCTAAACATGCCAGGGGAGTGGTGGGCAACCTCTGGCCCGTCAGGGTAATCTGTTGGCCACCAGACATTTTCTTTACATTTGCACGGTGTCCCACAGCTCCCAGTGGCCGCAGTTCGCCGTTCCCATCCAATGTGAGTTGTGGGCTGCCGTGCAAATGTAAACAAAATGTCTGGCAGCCCGCCAGCGGATTACCTTGATGGGCCGCATTCTGCCTGTGGGTTGCCCACCACTGTGCCAGGTGTGTAGAGAAGTTCCTCAATGCCCCTGACATAACAGAACCAAATAAGGAAACTAATACACTAGTTTTACTTCAGCCATTTAACAGACCTCATAACCCTCAGGACATTGTCTTAACCAAAGGCTTGAACTCTGAATGAATTGTAACTCACAACCTTGAAACCCAGGAGAGTAGAATGCTTGCCAAAAAGATCCTGAAGGGGAGAAGAATTGTATAAACTCAATAATTCTAAGAAAAGGATATGCACATCCCTAGTTTTGCTAAATTTGGGATTGACTAGAAGAATCAAAGTGGTTGCCTGGAGTGAAAACCTGTATTTGAGGTTTGAGGTTAACTGACAAAAATCAAGCTTAAGATTGAAGCATATGACTTAATAGCAGAAGAGTTTAAACCTACAAGAAACCTTGCAAGAAAAAAAAAATCAGGTTATATTTTATGACCACAAAGAAAAGCTGAGAAAATATTTTATATGCAAAATAACTTATTTTTGTGGCTCTGAAACAATATATTACTAGCACAAAAGAAAGATGATGTGTTACCAGACAAATAATCCAATCATTTTAGAGTTTATAGCTGCAGAGTCTTCTCCATATGAGAGACAGAAGATTTTACTTTCTTTCTTTCTTTCTTTCTTTCTTTCTTTCTTTCTTTCTTTCCACAGGTGAATAAATTGAGGGATTTATAAGCAGGCTGATTCAGATTCAAATTTTGATGCCAAGGCCTTAAAAACTAGGCATAAATGAGCAAAATAGCCTTTTGTGCCCATAAGAAATAAATTAAATCCTGAATTAAACAAAAAAAAAAAGCAAAATTACTAGAGAAATCTGTTGGTCCCCAAAAACCCAAATCCTTCTTTTCTTTAGTCATCTGAATCATGAATATTTTCTATACTCATTTAGTTTGTGACAAATAGGTTAAACTAAAGGGCTCCACAAAGAGAAAAGAACTAAGAAAATACTCAAGGGAATAGCTCCATCTTAGGGTAATGCATCTCCCATTAAATTCTCCAATTCTGATATTTATGTTGTTGAAAGGGTCCACATCTTGAATAATGGCAAGGACATTATTCTGAACTACGAACCTAAAAATAAGTATATCCTCTCATTCTAATTCTGTATTCATATTGTGTTAGGAGGGAAAATGTGAGAAGATGACAAGAGTTAAATAATATAGCACTGCCTTTCTATAGCTCCTTTTATCTAAGGATATCAAGGCATTTACAAATATTAATTAGTTAAATCTTTCTACTCTCCTATAAAATAGGTAAGTATTGATATCCACAATTTAAAGATGAGAAAACAAAAAGAAAGTTAAATACTTGTTCAAGGTGGCATAGTGAGTCAGAGGGAAAACCAGAAAAAGAACCCAGAACTTTTGATTATTGGTCCTGTGCTCTAACTGTCAAAATTTTAGACCAAATTTATATTAAATGATTTAATTGATTGATATAATCTTTCCTCCATGTGAGACCTTGGAATGAAGTATCCCACTAGTCCACAAAATAATTCAACACTGGGAGAAAGAAAAGAACAGAAGCACCAAAAAGCAGTAAAAAAGCAAAAGGAAATTGGCTGCTGCTTTTCCAATTTCCCGTTGGGGCTCTTCAGACAGTATTGCTTAGGACAACCATTACAGAGAGGTTTGCAACTCTGGAAAGCTTTTATTGACCTTTCTGTAAATGTAGAATGGCCCATGAATTAGATGGGTGGGTCACTACTAGGAAGCTCAACAGACTTGGCAAGTACTTGTGAATGACAGAGAGCTGGGATCAAGAGAACTGATTGAAAATGTATAGTTATTATATATTACTCTTTTTAAAAGCGTACTCTCCAGAGTATTGTAGGCCAGGACTCATAAAGGCTATTGAATGTTTTTTTTTTCTTCAGTCACAAACATTTCAACTACAGGCAATTCAGATTTACAAGCAACTTTCTAGCTGCTAAAATGATTTTTTTGGCAAACCATTCTGCCACTTAAACATCTCCTTCTCTCCCATGCATAAACACAACTTCATAATCCCTACTGTAACAATCTATTTTGCTTCACACCCCCATTATGTTGAATGGAATCTGTAATATCCTCTTTAATTTCAACCAAAAAAAATCAGCTAAATTTGAATGATTTTTGCTTTCCCTACAATGCATTTTCCTTTATGATGCAGTTATTTTCCTAATCATTCATAAAAATTAAATTAAAAGTTGTCCTGTATAAACATTTGGATTTGGGTGAATTTTCCTCCCCCCCTTCTCTAACAACCTATATTTGATTTTGCTCTTTTAAAAACAAACAAAATCTATTACTTGTTCTTAAAATAAGTTTAGAAACTGATAAACTAGACCTACTTTTAAAAAAAAATAACCTTCAGTTCCCTGTGTAAGGAACTTCCACTTATCCAAATGAATATTCTATCTCTTAGTTAACATTTAACTGACTAATAAAATTGAGGGGAAAAACCCTCTAGAAATCAGAATTTTAATATTTTTATCTGTTTCCAGCTCACTAAATCTTTTGTAAATCCCACCTGTTTACCTCTCTGAGTATCAATGACCATAGAAACTCTAGAGATTTATTTACAGGAAATCCAAGGCTTCAAGATTTTGATCACAAACCCCTAGATAAAATCCTTCAGCAAATGAGCTGAGGCCCTATATAAAAAGCCTTCACTAGGGAGGTCACTAAATAGATATTGTTGATGTACATCAAAAGCCTGACAACCAATCCTGTTGAGGAGATAACTACGCTTTGGTCTTAAGATCTAGATGCTTTCAAGAAAGGAATAAAACATACATGTATTTCAAGAAGTCATACTAAGTTTGAAATGTTTTATACATAAGAATTTCATTTCAAATCTATGGGGATTTGGGACAGTATGATCATTTCCACAGATCCAGAAAGGGCAATAATAATGCACTCTAGTGAGGAAATGTTGACTCTCTCCCAACCATAAGATGAATTTCTTTTCTGGATGCTTGACTTCTTCTTTATTCTAGATTGTAGAGAAATGGAAATCTCACTTTTAGTTTTAGTAAGTTAGGAAAACAAAGATTGAGTGTGAATCTACTAAGATTTGTAAAAAGTTGTCTTGTAAAGATAGACTCAATTCTTTTGCAGAGTCCTCATGTAATGAACTCCCTGATTAGAACTCTGTACAAATTAAAACTTCTTAATATAATTATGCTTCATTTGTATTGTGGCAGCCCCAGTCGTGGACCAGGATCCCATTGTGCCAGACACTGTACAAATACAGAGCAAAAAGACAGTCCCTGCAAGAAAGAGCGTATAGTCTCCTTCTGCTATAGAAAGCATTCACACTGTGATGGGACACAGCCAATATACCTCGAGTTTTTCAGCTCTTCTACTGCTGTTTCTAACTAGTGTAAATTTTATAGTGAGTCACATCCTGCATACCTTACTTATATAAAATAATTGACGTCACAATGTAGGGGTGAGCAGAAATCAGTCCATGTGGTCTAACCCAGCTGTACTGATTGCTGGGTAGCAGAGCCCTCACCTGAGCTTCTCAGGTTTCAGCAAAAGCAACTTTCACAATGTCACCTGCCTCAAAGCTGCTTCTTCATTATCTGGTTTTCTCAAAGACACCTCTGACAGTCTTCACACCGGGACTCTGAGCACATAGGACCCTGAACAGAATCCTTGACAACAAGGACTCTTGCCTCACCAAAACACAAGCCCCTTTCCCCCTCATTGTCCGGCTTAAGCCCCAGCTCCACAATCCATCAGTGAAACACTGAGTGATGGGTCAGGGTGACCCCTCACCGCAGGTATTTCATGCAGTTTGCTTGTTCTTTCATTTCCCAGCAGGGATAATAGCATTTTATTAGCCTCCTAACTTAAAACCTAACTGAATGTTGACCAAAATGTCTCAAACTGTCACATAACAGATATGCAAATGTGGTCTGTCCCATTCAGTCATTTCTCCTTGCTCAGCAACAGATACCAGTAGAGAGCAGCATAGATACCTATGGACAGTCTGTCCACCTGGAGTTCCAAGGCAGTGCTAGCCTCTCTTCCCCCTGTTTACCAACAGATGTCACTATCCAGCTCACAACTTTCTAGAGCTTCAGGCCACAGGGCTTGCACAACAAAATCATTTTTCCATAGAAAAGAGTTATCAGTTAAACAGTGTTTTTTGCAAAAAGATAAAATTGCAAAGCTACCTTCATCATCAGTTGCCACAGCACCATCAAAATCTCCTAAAATCTGTGGGAGGATTCTGAGGGACTGCTGAATCTTCCAAACGGCTGAGGCTAGACAGGTCTAGGAAAGGTGGAGCTGAAGCATGAGTCGAAAGGAAGTTCTGTATTAAGCACATTTATTAATTGCTTTACAAGATGAGTGAGGAAAATTTTGGTTTTTCATTGAAAAATTGGAAAAAAAAAAGAAAAGAAAAGATTTTTCGCCTAACAAAAAAAATTGATTCTGAAATGCTACCTCGGTGCCTAATGGGAGCTATAGTTCAGGTGTGTCACACTCCCATTCTTTTCTTAGGCCAGGTTCCCTGGTCAGACTATATCTCTCATGGTGGTATCCCTTCTTTGTGTGGTCATCGGGAAATGAAGTCCAGCTGGGAGCTCAGCTCATAAAGGAGATAGTGTTTCTAGCCTCTGTTTGCCAGAAGCTGGGAATAGGCAACGGGATGGATCACTTGACGATTACCTGTTCTGTTCATTCCCTCTGGGACACCGGGCATTGGCCACTGTAGGAAGGCAGGATACTGGGCTAGATCGACTTTTGATCTGACTCTGTATGGCTGTTCTTATGTGAATAGCAGCTTGAGGAATCCAAACTAGAATCCCCATGAAGCACCACAGCAGAATTTCAGAATCAATGTATTTCAGTTTTCAGGCAAAATATTTCTGCTGTCCACTGAACTATATCAATTTTTGATTTTTCATCAAATCACAAATTTTCCAACAAGCTCTGCTAATTAGTGGTATCAGACATTTGAGTTTAGAATCTTCATTTGTTGAACCCCCCACGAGTTCAGTTTTTCAATCTAAAATTAAGTCTCTCTCTCTCTCGCAAGCACGCTTTTTTTTTTTACTCTGACCTATAGTTCATTATGGACCAAACCATAAACACTTTACTTGGTTTGGTGGGGAATTACTCACCCGAGTAGTCTCATTGATTTTACTCAAGTGAGTAACTGCTCAACTAGGCAAGTAAAAAGTTTAAAATCAGGCCCTGTCTGAGTTGCATACCTTAGCACATTGTATTATTGAAGTTCCCTTAGACGCATGGCATGAATGGTACTATACAAGTGTAGAATCATTGATTGCTTGATTATATTATATTATATATGAGAAACTTTCTGAAATCAGAACATAAAGTGACACAGAGGAAAACAATCCACTTTTGACTGATTATTTCTAAACATTATATTAATGACCTTGAAGACTGTCCAGCAGAATGTGTGTGTATGAACTTCTCCAAAGGTGGAAATCTAGGCTGCAAATCTCCTGAGGCATTTCTATGCCATAAAGAGGAAGAGGACTCTGAAGATGCTGGGAAAAAATGAAATTAGTATAATGGCAAAACAGAGACTGCTCAGGTCATATTGGGAAAAAGGAAGAAGGTAAGGAAGATTTTCCTCCTTTGGAACTCTTTACTTTGTCTTTACGCAAAACTAAAATAAGAGGCAAAGGCACAACCTCATTCCCAAGAGAGTTCCAGAGCTAATACTGACAATTTAGCTAATGGAAGTAATAAAAATACCCTTATTTTCAAGCAGGTTTTTTATGTTCCTTGTCATAGATGGATTATTGGAAGTGGCTTTGTGCAAAAGTTACACTTTAAACACTGAGGAGTCTGGCTGTCATATTTTCACTACTCATGAGTAACGTGGCCACCCCTAACTCATGCTACACTACACTTTGTACCATGCCATACTGTCATTACAGTTGCGTACATATCTACACATACAATGCTCTTAAGCATGCAAAATACAATCGACAAAACTGAAACAGCAGAAAACCCCCCCACAATTGTTAGAGCTGGCCAACAAAACAGGAAAATGATTTTGCAAAACATTTAAAAGTTCTTTCCATTTTGCATGGTTCAAAATTGACCCATTTTAAGCTTTTTGTGAACATTTTCCTGATTTGTTTTACGAAAGTTTTTATCAGAATCATTTTAAAGATTGTGACTGACATTTTTCATTTATTGAATATCAAGTAACCTGTAAATGAAAAAAATTGATAACATGTAGACTTATAGTCCCTTTAATGTCCCTTTCTACTTTGTAGAAATGAGAATCGGGCCCTCAGTGTCCATGTTTTCCTTCAGACTATATTTTCTATAAATATAGATCTGCTTATAAAGTTTTCCATTAATTTTTCTCTGGAGCAAATCCAGAGCATGGTCTCAGTAAAGCCAGGAAGCACCTGGGAGGCTTTGGGTACTTCTGTGCTTTTCACAACAGCCACAAACTCCTGAGTCAATCTATATGATTGACATGTGTGCTGTGTAGTGGATGTCATGGCAGTGAAAGGGACAGTGAATAAAACAAAGGAAGAATGGAGAGATGGGTCATGTTCTGTTTTTCCCCAACTCACTGTAAGGGCTTCTCATGAATACTTATTTCACGGCAAGTTGGGATGTGAACCTACGCAGTGCTAGCCAGCCGCAAACTAAGTGTCCGCATGAACCTTGTTACTGCACATTAATAGTTCCCTAGTGTACTTTGTTCTACCCCGCTTTAAAACCCTACATTTTGTATGTTCTTGTTTTCTAAAACGGTCCAAACTGGGTGCTAAATTTAGTCTTCTCAATCTTTACAGAAGCACCTAAAAAGAAGTAGCCTGATTTTCTTAGGGTCAGAAAATATGGAGCTCTCACTGACTCATAAGTTCAGTACCCCTGGAAAGCAGGCCAGTTCTGTTTAGGCGTCAAACATTAGGTTCCCAGGTTTGGCAATTTTGGCCTATCTATTTACTATTTTAATGCCAGTTTTGTTCTCAAATAGCAAAAACCAAGGTTTCTTTTCTACACTCAGATTCTGTGCTTGCAAAAGGGGAAGTATTTCCTCTTAGAGGCACCCAGGGGGTGGTGTGTAATTGTCCCAGGTTACTGGGTGGGGGCTCAAGTCAGTTCTGGGTTGTATTATTGAAAAGGAACTCCTAGATATTGAACCTGGCCTTTGTTGCTGATGACTCATACTGGCAGAAGGGTTACAAATCCAAGTCAACTACCGAGGCCCCACAACCTTCCTGGCATAAATTTCACCACCCTTAAAAACCAGTTGCTGCCACATCCTCACTGCTGCTGCTGCCCCTCTTCCTAGTGCACTCTCTGCTGACTGCACAAGTTGCTGTGTTGCTCTCTTCTTACTCTACCACTCCCCCTTCTGTGAAGACTACAACTTTGCTCTCTCAATATCCATTCGCCTCTTCTTAAAGAAGCGCCATCTCAGAGGCTGCTTTGCTCTTCGCTCATCCTCCTCTCTTGAAAAAAGCTATCAGGGAACACATTTTCTATTCATAATCAAATATAAACCTCCCTCTTGAAACTTTCACCCTCAAGGGCTGCAATTAAGAGCCGCAAGGGCCCAGGCTAGAGGTCCCTGCCTTAAAGAAAGGGGAGATATTTTCTGATTGTTTTAAAAATGTATCCGATGTGGGATTAGTTCTTTTTTTAAATGGCAAAGAGAACATCATACATAATGGTCCAGGTGATAGCTGTGTATGCACGGGGGAGTGGGAGGGGAAACGGGCGGACGGACCCTGCTCTCCTTTAATTCCCCTCTCACACACCTCCTAAAATGGGTGACTCTAGGAGGCCACTCCCACCTCCACTGACTGAGTTGGGGGTTGCAAGTGAGGATCCTCTAAGTAAAGGTGACTCCTGGGCAATAAGAGGTATCAATCCCTCTCCATGCACCCCCTTTCTAGTGGGTTTAACTGTGAGAGGGATTGTTCCTAACTATTTCTTGAAGAAGGCCAGATATCAAGAACCTGCAGATTAACCTGGTGCATCTAAACTGTTATTGAGGATAAAAATATTTTTCATTCATCTCTATTGACATCCTGTCAATAACTTAGAGAATTACTCCTGCATTACTCCAATCACTTAAAAAATATCAATATCATACTTGGGAGAAATCCTATAAAATTCAGTACAGTCGATTGCTGACTTTAAAGTTCTATCTTCAGAAAACTCAGAGCCAAGTTTTGCATGTGATTCCCTAGTCTGTTACAGACACAGAGGAAAAGAACAGAGAGCATGGGGAGAGTCTTCTCAATCCTTCAGGAAATGAGGCTGGAATGAAAAGACTAGTTTGTTACTTAGATGTTTATCAAGGACAAATCACCTCCCCTTAATTAACTGATATAGACTCATGAATTGCCATACCAATAGACCAATGATCCATTTAGTCCTTTTCCTAACAGCAGCTTTTACCAGATGCTTTGGATGTGAGGGAGACAAAAATTAATTCCCATTAATATGAGAATAAAATTGGAGATTCTTCACGTTGCAGGGAATGATCGTTAACAGCCAGGGAAGGCAGTCTAGTACTGAAGGCCAAAGGTCTGCTAAGTTAACTGTTTGAGACAAAGAGAATTTCTAAGACTTGGGGAAAAAATGAAGGTTTCAGTGAGTGAAATTGTCACTGAAACTGATTTTAAGCCAAGATTGTGTATACTCCTGATACAAGCACATGTGTGTTTTCACTTCTTCAGCAGAGAATTTGAATTTCTTGTGGAGACCTTGCTGAACATGTTTCAGTTCCTAAAAAGCTGGAAAGAAATATATTTAACTCATTCATGTCACTTTATAGGCATAGCAAGAATGGAGAATTAAATAATGATAATATCACTGAAGGCCAAATTCTGCTCTCAGTTGCATACATACAACACTATTACACAATAGGATTAACAGGTGCAGCTTCAGGGAGAGTTTAGCAGAGACTTTAAATAGTCTAACTAGTGTTCTGAAGAGATGCATATGTGCAGATACCTGTCTTTTTATCAAATTCCTGTGTAATCTCATAACTGCCAGCAGCAAATGGGCATCATTGAAAGTTCAGTTAAGCTACCAAAGAACTGCTTATCCTCTTCAACTGTCTTTTCTTATCATGTGTATTGTTCCACAATGTTTCTATTTCTTATAAAAGATTTCCCAGTAAATGTAAATAAAAAATACAATGAAGATCTGAACATAATGGAAAGAGGATTTTCATTATAGCCCTTTCAGAAAATCAGCTTATGGACTGTTCAAAGGAAAAGAGACATACTCATATAGTGATGATACTTATTTTCTGTTTGTGAGGTTTCTCATTATAAATAACTCAAATCTAGCGTTTCGGGCACAACGCTGTATTTGGACGAGACATAGAAAACGTGGTATGAACATGGTTGTCATTTGTACTTCATATAAACTCCACTGTAATTCATTAATGCATGTACCATTAAAAGGAGTTGTAGGAGAATGAAATAAAAACAGTTGATAGATAGAGTTGCATTGATGGGTTCCGCTTGGTTGGTAACATCAAGTGGCAGAATGAGAACAGTTTTTAAGATATGATTAAATATAAATTTTATCAAAGGAACAGTAAAACATTATAGCTTTAGGCTCTTTAAATTCCATACACATTCGGGGATTCCAAAAATAAAGCACCAACTTTTTATTCTGGAGATGACAAAATTACTATGTTGTATCAATTAAGTAAGTTACTCTCCAAAATGCATTGCATTTTTCATTTGCCATACCCACCTAGTGTTATAATAAAAGATGACATCAAATGGGCTGTGAGGTCTTCTTACTTGTACACGAACTGCTAAGTTCCACCTATAACTATAGAAAATTCAAATAAAACAGCAGGTATCTCTAATATGGCCCTGCCATAACTTGATTGAGCTCTTATTTTCACTGGTTTTACTTTGACTTCAATCACTCCTGATTTAAGTGAGAGAAGAATCAGCCCCCCCTCCTCCGCCCCCCAACCCCAAACACACACACAGCTTATTGCCAAATCTAGCACAGTACATCTTAAATAGAATTGTGGAAAAATCAGTGGTTTTTCTTTGCACAAGTCCAAGGGAATGTTTTCTTTGGACTTGTTACACAGGAGTTCACATACTTTGAGCTAAGCTTACAGTCTTCTGGGTTGAATGAACCCCAGTTGGGGCCTTTGGGTGGTACTGTAATACAAATAATAATAATTAGCAACAATAATAATAATGAACTCAACCAAAACCCTGACTGCCAACACTCAAGAACACTGGGAATTCTCTGAATGAATCGAGACCTTTCTGCATGCTCAACAAAACAGAATCTGAGTTTGTGTCTACACTTACCCCTTTCCAAGTGACTCAAATACAATAATACCACAGAAATTTCAATCTGAATTCCCTTTCAGAGTTTGATTGTTCCCAGAGTTTTCCTCCATGACCTAGTCTATCTGCATTGCATTGACCCAAAGAGATATACTTCCTTTAAATCTTCATTGGAGCTGATTGGTCCTGCCAGCTTGACTGTCAGTAATATCCTGGATCTTAAAGAAGGACTTTAGCATCTAAGCCAATGGTGATGGAACATAAAAATCCTATTAGAGTCTGTTACTATGTTACAGATTCAAAATTAGGTTCTAGATCCAAACTTAGCAGTTTGGTCTTATCTCTACTTTGAACATGAAACCATGAATTACTCCAGGTTTCACCTGCAAATTTGGCTTACATTCATTGAAAAGGTTTGCTAACCTTAGCACATCAGGTTACAAATCTGCTGTGATATGTCACATAACTGTGTTTTTGGCCAGTGGTTACTTGAAAATGCACAAACTGACAGGAAGCTGGAAGTAAAACAGAAAAATATAGGTAGGAAAAATGAATAAGAGTAAGAACAAGGATGATATGCTGAATTATTTACATCGCTAAAATCAATATTGTCTGGCTTAACAATTTGATCACAATCAAAATTTGACTATCTCAATTTGACAGAAGATAGCTATATTCTGGTCTCATTAAGGTAAATGAAAACGGCACATTATGTGTCACTTCTTTTAAGCATAGTACCAGTTTTATTCTAGGCAAGGCACCAAGTTATTAGTAATCATGCAAAGAAGAACCACCTAGATACCCGTATGGTCTTATATTTTCAAATTGTTGTTTGGTATGATTTCCTACCAGCAAAGGTCTTGTAACTGAGATCATATTAAATAAAGTCTGTCTCTACTCTAGCTATTTTTTAAATAAGATCTCCATATTAATTAGTCACTGCTCTAATTGCTATGAAATATTATTCCACAAAATAAAAATGAAAATTAGGAGCAAAGCAAAATACTATTTACGGGTGCTGAAAATTAGAAATAAATATTCAACATGTCCTTTTTAAGTCATATGCCCAGCCTGTTTTGAATAATAAGACAGGACAAAGTCATTTACACAGGAAAAGCTAATGGTTTCTGCATTTTGCTGCTGGTAAAGAATTGAAGGATGGCTGATTTGAATCTTCCTTCAATCTTCCATCAATAAAACAGAGACAAGGCAAATTCGAAAGCTGATCTGGGAGAGTCATGTTTTTATAATTGCTTTTTACCCTCAGGCGTTTGAAATCCAGAGGGTCAGGAGAGCTTGTGTTAGTGCTGGAGTTGGCCAAAAGACCCAGTCAAAACCCTGAGACGCAAATTAATTTGTTTGTGATTCTCAGGTCTAATTTGTGGAAAGAGAAAACTCTTTGCCACTTTATAATGTTATAACCTAATTAAAGAGAGATCTGTGTAAAATATTTATGCAAACTTTCAAAAAAAAAAACCAATATTTTTTTTTCAGTTTCATTTGCGAGATCTACCAAGTAATGGGGCTGGAACAATTTATAAAACAAATATAGAAATTCTGTAGACAAAACCATTTCTTTGCAAAAATTGCTTGTAAAATTTCAAGCAGTTTAAAATAGATACTAATATGAATTATGTAGGCACACATAAGTGTCAGAGAAAACTGACTGCTCGCCAATGCATCTGCATGGAAGCCAATATTGTGTGGGAAAAGAAGGATTAAAAACATAATTTTGCTCTCAAAAACATTTAAATAATGTTGTATTAGGAAGATGTAAGGGAGTAAAGTACTACCAAGGGATAAGCTTAATGGAAAAACAATCTAAATTGCTCAATGTTTTGCATTCTCCAAATGACAAGTCCTTTCTAAGTAGTAACTATAGTACAATCTCAGTCTGATTTATAGAGCCAGGATCCAAACTGAGCTCCTTTACTTTAAGAGGCTATAATAACAAGCATATTGCACAACAAGGCTAGCATACTGAGGAAATTGAATATACAAATATTTGAATATATTACACTTGAGTGTGCTATTCTGAATGTTTGATAAATTTCTACAAATTAAAACACTCTCACATGAAGCCTTACACGCAATCAATAAATACAAGCTCAGAAGTCTTCAGAAGATTAAAGTGGCATTTCAAAGTATCTCCTGAAAAACCTGATCCTAGATTTAAATGGGCAAAAACAATAGCTTAAAATAAGAACTGATAATTACATATTTTGGTACAATTCTTGGCAATGAAGCTGGTGTTCAGAACAAAAACATAGGTAGCCTGTCATGATTTAGTATATAGGACACCCACTGAAGTCAATCGGAGTTTTTCACAAAACAATGGCCCATGGTTGAGGTTAGTATGCTGCTTCTTAAAAAGAAAACAACTGTATAGATGCAGTTAGTGAAAGAATATTTCCCCTTTGATGAGGCTCTGCAACACAGATATTATAATTATATTGCAGATTTATACCACAAATGGATGTAACTCCCTTAGAACAAGCCAGATTTAAGAAAATAAACTAAAACAGATTTGAAATTACACTTTGAAAAAGGATTGAATAATAAATTAGACCCAGTTTACACACACTATTCAGGCTCCTTTTACAATACAATACAACATGTTCTAAGGAAAATACATGATCCTTCCAGTTTAAAGAAATATCTATACTTGAATACTTTACCCCCAAAGTATTTTACTGTGGCGAACAGCTGGAAGGTAAAGGAATACCTATCTATTTATAATATATATTTTTTCCAAGTAAAGTAGTCTTCTCTGTTTGGCTTGTATTGTTAAACTTGATGTGTGAGAAAACTACCATACTATGTCTTGTTTAAGAAATACATCTGACCCATTCTGAAGGTCCCTTGTGCTACATAAAACACTTGCTTTCTAAGGAGAAACTTAATGAAAGTGAACAGTAAATCACTTGATTTAAAATTTACATTTGTTTACTCAGCATCTCACTTAAAACTGTTCATTGACCTTGTTTGATAGGTGATGAGACAAGCTTGGGATACCGACTGATACAAACACTATCTGACAACAGCAAAGACTTTGAAATTTTGCAAAATAAGTAAAGGATGGCCCAGACTAGAAAGACAGTAACAAAAATATCACTCCATACTAACAGCTCCAACCTGGCCATCAACAAGTTTAAGCTTGAAATTAGATGATGATTTCTAACCACCAGGCCTTGTCTGCACTATGGGGGTAAGTCAACCTAAGTTACGCAACTCCAGTACATGAATAACATGCTGGAGTCAACGTAGCTTAGGTTGACTTACTGCAATGTCTACACCGCATTGGGTTGACAGAAGACACTCTCCCGTCGACTTACCTTATGCTTATGGAGTACTGGAGTTGACAGGAGAGCAATATGTGGTTGATTTAGTGGGTCTTCACTAGACTCACTAAATGGACCCCCGGTGCATCGATTACCACAGCGTCGATCCCCGGTAAGTGTAGACATGCCCTCAGAGAAGTGAAGTTCTGGAACAGCCTTCCAAGGAGAGCAGTAGGCGCAAAAAAACTTGACTGTCTTCAAGGCATGTAGCCAGTCTGAGACTGCTAGCAGCAAATATCCCCAACAGCTGGTGATGGGACACTAGCTGGGAATGGCTCTGAGTTACTAGAATTCTTTCCCAGGTGTCTGGCTGGTGGGTCTTGCCAACATGCTCAGGAGCCAACTGACTGCCGTATATGGTGTCAGGAAGAAATTTTCCCTTGGATCAGATTGGCAGATACCCTGGGCGCGGGGGTTGGGGGTGGGGATTGTCTTCCTCTGCAGCATGGATCGCAGGCCACTTGCAGGTTTAAACTAGAGTAAATGGTGGATTTTCTAACATGAAGTCTTTAAATCATGACTTGAGGACTTCAGTAACTCATCCAGAAGTTAGGGGTCTATTACAGGAGGGGTTGGGTGAGGTTCTCTGGCCTGCAATGATCACAAGGTCAGACTAGATGCTTATGATGGTTCTTTCTGATCTGAAAGTCTATGAGTCTGTGAGCACTTACCGGTACTTGCTCATGTGCATTGTCCTCAATCACACAAATAAACATACCTAAGTCACAGGGACTACTTGGATGAAAAAGGGTTTGCAGAATTAGGCCCGATTCCTATCAGGTTGTCAAAGAAGCTTGTCAAATAAACTGAAGACTGATAGCTGCTGTATTTCCCCCTATAATAATCCAGAAACAACATACTTGTCTGAACAAAATAAAAATAAGTTCTCTTTGAGGCTACTCTGTTTGCTTTGACAGCAAACTTGAGTTTTAAGCCAGAATTCCAGATTGTTTTTCTGAAAACACTTCCACTTGTCTGAAAGTATATATGTAATGGATATGTGTTAGCAGTAATGTGATGTTGAAGTAATCTCATGAGAACACATGCATCTCTGGGGACTCAGTACTGTAGTGGGTACTACACACCAATAAGATAAAATTGGTATTCTAACAATATGGAGAATGCCTTTGATGTGTACCTCACAAAAATACCAGCCCTCACTTCTAATTCTGCTGTAATATGTGTTTTCCTTGTAGGAAGTGTTTTTCTTTCGAAGGAAATGGAAGTGACAGATTTGAAGGTTCTTTCTGACTTCATGCAGGATCAGAGCTTACAGTCATAACTTTACAGTACCTTGTGCCAAAAAAAGCTGATAGGAAGTGCAAAATACTGTGAAAAACTAATCTTGAAACTGGTTTCGTATGTATCCTGTGTTAAATTGGAAATTCAATGTCATAACTTCTGCTAGAACAAGAAAAAACAAGTGAGCTAATGCATAAAGATAAAGATAGATATGTCACATATATTAACATATTTGCAAATGTACCAACAACATGTCTGCTGTTAGTACCGGAGAGAATGAAAATAACACATATGAGCAACAATATTTAATTTGTTACTTGAAAACATAAAAAGCTGATGTTCTTATGATAATAACAGGTTCAAACTGTAGATATTCAAATTGATTAAGTTTGATTGAGATGTAGCATTGGGTCAGATCCTTCAGTGCAGCCAAAGTGGTTTACAGCTCTCTCCTCCTTTGCACTTCCCTGATATAGGTATGGTCTTATGCATGACTATTTCATTTGTGCTATTCTGGAGCAGGCTGGATGCCACTCTAACATACACCAGTCTGCCACTGCCATAAGGAGCTGAAAACACAACCTAGAATCAGTTTAGCATAAAGGCCAAATGCCCTATCTCTCTTTTCCCTACTGCAATGGCAGCAGGAAGGTGTGACACATAAGAGCCCTTACGTATGCTGTGCAGAACTGGAGGGACGATCATCCCTTGGTAGATTGAGTCCTAGAGGACTGTGTAACATCATAACCTTCATTTTACAGAGGGTAACTGAGGTTCAGAATAGTTAAGTGACCTGCCTAAGATCAGAGAGCAAGTCAATAGCAGAGTTGGGATTAGAACATAAGGGATTAGAACATGCATACTCATGGAGGGAAATCAGCATCTGCAGCTTTCTCTTCCACAAAGATTGGCATAATGGTAAATAATGAAGATGACAGGTCAGATACAACGCAGTCCAATATCCATTTTAATATGACCAAAGGTAAAGTCAAACATCTAGGAACAAAGAAAGCAGGCCAAATTTACAGGATGGAGGAGTCTATCCTAGCAAGCAGTGACCCTGAAAAGGAGTTGGGGGCCCCAGTGAATAACCTGAACATGAACTCTTATTGAGATAATGTGGCTTAAAGAGCTGATGCAATCCTTAAATGTATAAACAGGGTGATATCTAATAGGAGAAGAGAGATGACTATATATTACCTCTGTATTTGACAATAGTGCAATGACTGCTGGAATACTTTATCTAATTCTGGTGTCCATACTTCAAGAAAAATGTTGAAAACATGGAAAGGGTTCAAAGAAGAGCCATGGGAATGATTAAAGGATTAGAAAACATGTATCTTATTTCTTTGTAGATGTCAGAAATATATATAATTCCCATGCATAGTTCCCATGGACAATATTGTACATCTCATGCATATTTTATTGCAACACGCAGAGACAATTTATATAGAAAACTTTCCTATTATAATTGGAAATATATATATACAATCCACTTTCCCCTCCCCACAGAAAAGATCCTCCTGTGACCAGTGAAGGGAGTAGAGCAGAGGACTCCTTGAAGTTCACTAGAGACTTTGCTGTACTAATCTCATTACCTGTAATCTGCTTAGATACAACTATAATGGACACTAGAGAAAACCTTAGATAGAAAAAGCCAACAGATTGTTTCTGATGTTATTAAAAATAAAAAGCTACAATAATCAACAATACTTCAAAATTACACCAAATACTGATTTTAAAAGTGGAAAGATAAGAATATAAGACTGCATATTATTAAAGGTGTCTACTCATTATACATTGAACAGTTCGACCCATTTGCAGCCTTTGGATACTCACATATTTCCCACTGAAATTAATGGAGCTCACAGGCACCCATCTAGGGGCAGAATCTGCCCTCACTTTAACTATTGGAACACTATAATCCATATATCAAAAGAAAAACCTCACTGTTCAGACATTATACTGAACTCTGGCATGAGAACGAGAATTCAATTTTAGAATCTGTCTGTAGCTCAAAACAAAACAAAACAAAACAAAACCACTCCAGTGTAAAATACATTCCTGAAGAGAGATGCAAGTTTCTCATTTATATTCGACTTTGGATGAGATTTGGTAAATGCAGGCCCTTTCGCAAAGTGAATATTATAGTGAGGCCATAACATTTTACTAACACGAATTCATAAGGTGACCCTAGAGATCAACAATAAAACAAAATTCTATAATAGGCTTAAATAGCAAAAAAAGTTCAGTGTTTCTGTTGTCTACCCAAATATGTTTCATTTTGTATAGTTGCTATAGGTGAATATTCCCCTATAACATCTGTATTGGGCCCATTAAGAATAAAATACAATTTCAATCAACTAAAATCATGAAGCATTCTTGATAGCTGTACATTAGCTTTTTACAGCTGTCTTGGTTTTTATACTATCTCTTACAGAGAGGCTTTCCCCCTCACCATATCTATAAAAAGGTAGGTAAATTAAACAAATTATGAACTATGCAGTGGTTGAATACTTTGTAAAATTGTAGAACCAGCTTTTAGAAACCTTTAATGTTTCATCTCCCAGAGGTGAAATGCCAGCCTCCATTCTTGTCTCTTTCAGTTGCCCTTGCCACTTCAAAATGTGTCTGGAAACAGCTCTGCAGATGGCCTCCTATGTTTTACAGGAAATATTACTTAAACATTGAAAAGGATCAAATTTCTCCTGTTAGGAATTACAAATCTGGATTTCATTTTCTCTCTTTTACCCTCCCAAACCATGGGAAAAATGTTACTGTTACATATGACACTAAAGAAGCATTTTAGGGTTTTTTTTTTAATATACCACTTGTGTTAGAAAATGAAGTCTATATCTTGGAAATGTAACTCTATTTTTCATACAAAGTCGTAGCTAATCAAAGTGAATCCTAAAAAGCTTTGAAGCTCTATTATGTACTAAAAGCTGGGGAAAATATTGTATAGGATTTCCATGTTTTGTTGTTATTCTTATGAAAAACTTTTCATTTGGCTTTATGAAGGTACTTAGCATTTGAAGCATTTCTTACATATTGACCTTGGTTTATGTATTTTACACAGATGCATTAAGGCCATGGGGGTGCCATTGTCAGGAAAATGGTTAGCATTAGTAAAACACACAATTAAAATAGTAGCAGGTGATGTCAGTTTTACTAGAGCTGACATTAATGACCTGTTCATAAGGGGCAATTTCCACCTGAATGTCATGTTCTTTAAATGGAAATAGCCAGGAGTACACATTTTCAATGTAAAATAACCTTTTTGTAATTCATTAAATCCCCTTTTCCCCTACATTTAAATATACACCTTTCCAAGAGGAAGTAAAATTCCAAATGAAGACATAGGAAATTAAAAATAGGGTCCCTTGAACTAGTTTATTAATATTCATATTCAGGGAAAAGCCAAACTTTTTTTAATTAACAAAGAAGGTTAAACACCTCCCTACTTTTCTTGCTGCTCTAAGGTTGCAATAAGCCTTTCTTTTATGTCATTAGAATTAAATATCCTTGCACATTTTATCTGTCACACAATGCACAGTCAACCTGTGGAACTCCTTGCCAGAGATTTTGTTATGAAGGCCAAGACTATAACAGGGTTCAAAAAAGAACTAGATAAATTCATGGAGGATATGTCCATCAATGGCTATTAGCCAGGATGGGCACGGATGGTGTCCCTAGCCTCTGTTTGCCAGAAGCTGGGAATGGGCGACAGGGGATGGCTCATTGATGATTACCTGTTCTGTTCATTCCCTCTAGGGCACCTGGCATTGGCCACTATCGGAAGACAGGATACTGGGCTATATGGACCTTTGGTCTGACCCAATATGGTCGTTCTTATGTTCTTATACCAGACATGTTGCTGAGACTCTCCCATTCCCCATCTGCTAAACCCTTTCCTGGACTCTCACATTCCCCACCTGCTAAACCCTTTCCCTTTCACAAAGGCCAAATAAATGGGCTTTGTGCAAGGGTTTCCTGTGGGGAAATGATTCACCCTTACAGACCATGAAGAGCTGACCTGCAGCCAGTGCTACAGGCTGTATTCCTTCTCCTGAGCCAGGAGAGCCATGAAGCCACAAATACAGGGCCTGGTTTTCATAGGTAGTGGGACCCATGATTCCAGTTGAAACGAATAGGAGATACAGGTGCTGAGCGCCTTTGAAATACGGTCCACACCCAAGCGCCTAATGTGACAGTGCAAGTAGAACTATGAGAATTTCCACAAAGCACAAAGGAGAGCAGAGGCTCTCTATGCAGCTTCTTCACAAACTGGGAACTCCCCACCCTAACTCTGCACATGGAACCTTTGTCTAGGGGTCTTGACTTGCCCATAACTTATATCCATGTGTGAATATAGACTCCCCTGAATCTCCCATGCACTGATAGAACTGCTTCCTGCCCTAGCATTTCTGGATCATCCCATTCTGATGGTAAGCCATGTTTGATGGACTCTCATGGAACTTCACATGCAAATGGTACCATAATAGCATTGCCATTCAGGTTGATTTAAGTTAACTTCACAGCTATAAACTTTGACTCTGCACAAAAGTACTTTGATTGGATTTCTTTTCATTTCAGGATCCAAACATTGACTTCCTCATTTTTAAAGGAAGCCAGCCACATAGACTTTGACCTCCTTCTGCCAAATATCCACCCACATACCACTCCCTTTTTACCTTCTTTGCCTCTGTGCATTTAGCACCTGCTTCCTTTCTGATCCTTCACACAGTCTGGATGCCATTTGTGCAAGAATCTCCTTCTCAGCAGTTCCTGCCATCTGGAACAGCTTCCTTGTATAGCTCTGCCTCCTCAACTCTATATATTTTCAAATTTCATCTGAAAACAAGTCTCCTCTCTGTCTCTCCTTTGCCTCTTATTATTTCCCTGCCCTTCCATGCCATGCATGGACTTTGGATCACTGGCATTGATCCTTCTAACAGCCCATGCCCATGGCCTCTTCCATGCCAACATATTGGGAGCCAATGTGAAAGCACACTCTGCATTATGGAACACCTCTGTGGAAACTCCCTTGTCTGGCCTTTCCATGTACACTCTTGCCTCCCATGGGGCTTAAGTAACGCAAGACAGCCTTGCATGGACTCTCCAAACCTGGCTGAATTTCACCCTTTCTGACTCAGTTTCCTTATCTTTAAAAAGGTGCTGATAATCAAACCTCACAGGGATATTATAAGGCTAAACAAGTGCAACACACATTGAAATTTCCAGATGGAAGGTAAAACATAAGTGGAAAATACTATCCAAACATTATAGCTGTAATAAAAAGAAAAAGTCACAGTTAAGGCCAAGAGTTCTTCCCTAGGCACAGAACCATACACACTGTGCATCATATATTATACCAGCGATTCAAGCTCTTGAAGTATCTTAGTAGGAAAGGTAAAAGTAAAATGGAAGGATATTAGGTGGGATTATGCACTTATTCAAAATTTAACTCTTTAAAATTTTAACCTCAAACAGGCCCCTAACAGTGTAGCAAGCCAATTTTGCAGGTGCGTCCACTGATACTGGGCAATTGTGAACAGACTACCTGATTCATGAGTGCAAATCCAGGTTTGGAGGCTAAAAAGGCATAAAACTGGAGGGTGCAATTTTAGAGATACATCTGAAAATGTGGCCGTTGGGTTCTGGACCAAATCTATCTATATCACCAGTGACACCGGATGAATTGTCTCAGGCTACTTTATCTTCTCTCACACACACACGCCCTCCCCTTTTTCTCTCTTGTAAAATGTTTTCTTTTAAAAATAAAGAAGTTTTTTTGTCATGGCAATTACTTTAAGGAAACCAGTGCATGACTATGACTGGATATCTGTCCATGACACAAATCTGCCAAATAATTTGGCACCATTTGCTATAATTGGCAGCATCTGCTGAAGAAACACCCAACCCTGAAATGGGTTTGTTGCTGGTCAGCCTTTGAGTGCACTGGAATTTGGCAGAATTGTTTGAAAGGGAAGCTTTTACAGTGGCTAACTGCCCTAAATCTGGCTCTAGCTAATACTATTG
>NC_059078.1:105828071-105933071 GCF_020497125.1 Mauremys mutica
TCTTTATTTAACTACCCCTGAAATGTTGCTTTTTGTTCCTGGGTTCAAATGAATGTAAGTTCTCACAGTAAAACTCATTTAAAATTCCTAAATTTCACCCTAGTTTGGATGAAAGCCACAAAAAAATTTCAAAAAAAAATAAAACATCCCCTACCCCTGAATTTCTCATGGCTTTGATGAAAACCAGTGTTCTCTTGGAATTGGTCATGGGTTCACCAGGAAGATTCAGGGGCTTTTCATGAATCTTTGGACTGACAAACATTGTCAGATTTTCAGATTTGTAAGAAAACCTTAAACCCGGGCAAGAGTTTTGTTCTGAAAATTCTGTAGAGCTAAAAAATTATGCTGAACCAGTTCAATCCCATAGATGGATTTTTACTGTTGTGAAAAGATAACATTTCCCTATGAAAGATAAACTGTTTAGTAACAAAAAGTCCATTTAGAGGAACAGAAGCATCGTTAGGGGATACATAACAGTTATAAAAGGTGGGTCTTTTTATAATATATTTTTTTTGATGTGCAGTACTGTACCTTGTGAACTAGGAACTTCACAAGCTGTTTGTACAAAATTCTCCTCGGTTGTAAAATATCACTTATATATAGCACAGTAAGTTCAGAAATGCCTTAATGAAGCACTAAGCATTTATTGAACTTCACTTACTTTAACTGCAGCTGGTAAAAGGTTTCCTTTATTGTCCAGCCCCAGAGGACAGTGGTGAAACCAAAATTTCCATGAATGTAAATTCCAGCTTCAGCTAATTTTGATGACAATGACTTCTTTTCTTTATGAGGTGCATAATGAGATGGACCACAGTCTAGCCAAAAGCCATGACCAGCTCCAAGCATGCCCTAGTGGCTATCACTGCTTTCTGTACCCAACGTTTAAATACAGACTGCCTCCAGTCAGCGTACATGAAGAACTAAGCTCTGCAACAGACAAACGACTCTTTTGTTTTACATTCTTTTTTAATTAGACTCTTTGTAATGACCTAAATTAATAAGTGTCAAAAGGTGCAAAACACAGCAGGACTTCATTTTTAAAAGAGAGCATTTGTCTTTAATCTCATAAGTAAAGCAAGCGCCCTCTTTAAATATCAGCTGCAAATCCAGATATAACATGGTGCCTTAGAATAGTGTGCTGTATACTGTGGATTTCCTGCCTTCCAATCAGATAGCTAACTGTACTGAAATCTGACTGTACAAACTTCTTTTGAGGGTGATCATATCTATATCCTGTCTCTTCCTATTCTATCAGAGCCTCTGTGAATTTAAATGTATTTTCAGCCCTGAGTTGCTAAGTGGATTAAGAATTGTATGAAGTTTTTTGTTGCCCAGTGTTCTTATACTTCTAGGCACAGTCCTAAAGAAGAAGTTGTTTTCTGATGACAAGATCAGCTGCAACTGAAAAACAAACAATATTGTTGAGGATACTATTTATTTATTTTTATTTTATCATGAATTTAGGAGTAAGGATATTTTGCTTTTTATGCAGCCCTGAGAAAGGTATGAAGTTTATCCCAAACAAATGGCCAACAAGATGTCAGGCTACATATTTCTCATTACTTTATTTAGTTAGTTAGTTATTTTATTTAGTTAGTTAGTGGCAAATACACTATTTTAGTCTCTTATTTTTTTCCCTTTTGGAAGCACATTAGGAAACAATGGTATATTATTGACAAAATTTACTAACACCACAGAATTAGTATTATTTATAATATAATAACATCTATAAGCCCCAACCAGGATTGAGGCCCTGTTGTGTTAGGCACTGTACAAGCACACAGTAAGTGAAAGTCAACTTAGTTGATGCAATGGTTCAAAATTCTTTGCAGGGTCTGTGAAACAAAGGCGTTGATGTGATGGTTATTATGCCCACATCCTGTACAGGGTGTTATCTAATTTGCATATTTGCATAAGTAACTTATGTCCTGAATTCTGTTAGGCTGTACTTGAAAAAGCTGCCAAGAGGATGAGAAGTGTGCAGCCTTTTAGACCAAGTGCATTCCAGCATGGTTACTGTTCTCTAGAACAGGGCTTCTCAGACTTCATTGCACCACAACCCCCTTCTGACAACAACAAAGCCTGAGCCTGCTCAAGCCTCGCTGCCCCAGGTGAGCGGGCAGGCCAAAGCCAAAGGGGACCTGAAGCTTGAGCCCCACTGCCCAGGGCCGAAGTCCAAAGCCCAGGGCTTCGGCTCTGGATGGCAGGGCTCAGGCTTCGACTTCAGCCCTGGGTGGCGGGGCTCAGGCTACAGGCTCCCTGCCTGGGGCTGAATCCCTTGGGCTTTGGCCCACCTGGCCTCAGCCCTGGCCTCGTCCTTTGGCTTTAGCCACAGGCCCCAGCCCTGGCGACCCCATTAAACCGAGGTCGCGGCCTACTTTGGGGTCCCAACCCACAGTTTGAGAACTGCTGCTCTAGAACTACTGTACCCACCAAGCCATAAAAGTGCTCATAAAAGTGAAGGGGTAATAGCAGTGACCAAAGCCAGGCTTGGTGTGAGCAGGCACTGAGTGTAAGCAAACCTGCATATCTCTGCATATACTCCTCTAGCCTGAATGTGCAATACCTCAGCTATTTCAGTCCTGGGCTTTTCTGTAGAGGACACTGCCAATCATGCTGAATTGTGCCAAATTATCTGTGGATTGTGTAATACAGCCTAATTTCCACCAGTATGAGACAACCAAGGCATTTTTACTTGTGACTACAGATAGACTGGAACCAAAACCCTGGATTTAAAACCCTCATCCTCATTTGGGGGAATTTCCAATAAAGATCCAGAATCAAACTTTGTGGCTCAGTCTCATCTCACCTTGTAACTAACAGCTGGATTTAGACCGAGGAATCTGAGATGAAAAGACAGCAGACTAATATACTGAGTCACCTATCCTCTTTGTAATATTGATCTGTTCCTGCAGCTAACAAAGAGAAAATTGTCTAAATACTACAAAACATCTGTACAGGAACATATAGACTGTACAATAACTAACATGGACACTTATAACAACATAGTCTTTCTGCAGACCTACAAGAACTCATTCTGTTTATCACAAAATCACTATCCTCTATAATATTTTATCTGTTGAAGATAATAGGAAGCACACTGCCTTTTAAAAGTATACCTAACTATAGTAGTAGTATACTTCCAGATCATTTAAAAAAAATATATTGCATGAAAATGAAACAGGTTTGTGACTTTTAAAATATCCCTTTTTTTATATAAATCTAAATATTCCTAAATGTACTGGACCTGAGTCATTAAGCAGGAAGGTATACTACAATAATAAAATTATCAACAGAGCTTTTGACTTGCAGTCATGTGCTTGTAAATGAAATTTATTTAGGTGCCACTCAAAACGTCGTAATTAAGAGGTACAGAACGTATTACCAGATGGTTCCTGTTTAGTATCTATTTCCTTTAGAGAAGAAGGTGATTAGAGTGAGCACTAACTTGTAACTGAGCACCAAACACCCAAAGGGCCTGATCCTGCTCCCCACTGAAGTTAGTGGCAAAACTCCCATTGACATTCATATAAGTAGGACTGGGTCCAAAACCGGTATACATTATTTTCAATAAACATATTTTAAAACAGGATAGTGTATTTTTTTAACTTAAAACCTTTGAAATGGAAAATAACTATTACTTTTAGGGCTACTTTGGCTGTTTTAAGCAGAGAATTTAGAGCCAGTGATAAACGTCTCATTAAGAACTTCATCAGACTCTTCTGCATTTAAATAGTTAAAAAGTAGCATTCAGCAACAAAACGGACCTTTTAGTTTCAAACACAACACAGAGGACTAGATGTCCTCTTGAACATCAGTGAGTTAGGGAAAAAAGACCTTTCATATACATGAAAGAAATTCCACAAGCCAAAACCCAAAGTGAAGTGTGTGTGTGTATGTGAAAGAGAGAGAGAGAAAGAGAGAGTCAAACTCTGTTAATAATTATTAAGCTTAATGATGTAACAAAGAAAATATTTTAAAAATTCACAGTATTGGGATTTCCAACGTGAGATTAAACACTGCTGGGTTGAACTAAAAGGAACATTGAGGTTTTTGGTTTTTTTTTTAAAGGCAGGAAAAAACAAAATTCCTTCCTGGACTTAGGGCTAGTCTGCACTACTGGGCTACATCGGTGCAGCTGCACTGCTGTAGCACGTCTGTGAAGATGCGATATGCTGATGGGAGAGCGCTCTCCTGTCAACATAATGACTCCCCCTCAACGAGAGGTGAAAGCATCTTCCGCCAACATAGTGCAGCAAGGACACCGCTTTATGTCGATGTAATGTACGTCACTCAGGGGGTGTTTTCTTCACCCCCCAAGCAATGTCACTTACGACTTAAGCAGTAGTGTAGACAAGCCCTTAGAGAATATTATATTTCTTACCAGAGGTTTTCAGAAGAGAGAGAGTAACAGTGCTGCAGCAGATATGGCTATGCAAATAAAGGCAGAAAGTTGCAAGCACCTATCCTATTGCCGTCATTTTGGCACATATACAGTACATTTTAAGGGCCCAGTTGCACATTCAGAGATTTCCCTTCAGGACTGCAGATCCTTAAACAGCATACAAAGCAGATGCAAACAGAAAATAATGAGACTGGATGCAACAAGAAGAGAGTTTAGCATTCATAAAAAGAGAATGAAAAATGTTTTTGCTTTTCTTTTAAGAGAATTGATTACCTATAAATTATTACAATGAGTAGGCTAGAGCACAGTACCCTTGCCTAGAGAGAGTAGCCCCACTGTTGTCAATGGGAGTACTCATATAAACAAACCACCATGCTGGGCCCTAAATATTGGCTCAACCCTGAAAGATGCTGAGCACTCTGGCCCTGATCTCACACAGCACCTAGGCACATGCTTAACTTTCTACGTACAAGTAGACCCACTGACTTCACAAAGCCTTGGTCTTCACTGAGGGGAGGGGGATCGATCTAAACTACGCAACTTCAGCTACGTGAATAACGTAGCTGAAGTCGACGTACTTAGGCCTACTCATTGCGGTGTCTTCACTGTGGTGAGTCGACTGCTGCCGCTCCCCAGTTGACTCTGCCTGCGCCGCTTGCGGCGGTGGAGTACAGGAGTCAACGGGAGAGTGCTCGGGGGTCGATTTATCGCGTTTAGACTAGACGTGATAAATCGACTCCCACTGGATCGATCGCTGCCCGCCAATCTGGCAGGTAGTATAGACATACCTTGAGATTACTCATATGATTAAAGTTAAGCATGTGCTTCAATATTTTGCAGGACTGAGCCCTATGTTCCTGAAATTCTCAGTAAAGGTGATAGAAGTTTTGCTCTCAATTTCAATAAGAACAGCCCCTAAGACCAGCCATTTCCTCTGATTATTAGCAATTTTGTTAGATTTTCTGCCATTTGTGCATAGACGCAGAGGCCAATAAAGAATATGGGAACCACATATGTTTTCTTGAGTCTCATAGCAGTGTTGTACCTCTGTTAAAAGGTTTTCTGTATAACATACTTTAACTGCTTTATTAGAATTTCAGCCTCAATGGTAATTACTAGCATAAGGCCAGAAAGTCCCTCTTCCCCATAATCCCCTTCAGGGTTAAACCAAGGGTGAGTAAAACTCCATAATGTTTCCTTCAAAGAGTTCTCTCCACATTGTTATGTCAGAAGGGGCATGGTTTGCCCTCCCTAACTCCTATGGAATAGTAAGCCCGGCCCCCAAATCTCAGGTGGATCCTGTCCTTGGCACTGGATCATCTGCATAGCTGCCCTGGATTTCTGTGCTATTTCAAGGCCTCCTACAGCTCTTCCTGCTTTTCTTCCAGGGCATCTGCGCACACCTCTGACAGCCACTACTCTTGGAGCTTCTTAAAGGGGAGCTCCTGGAATAGCACAAAGGGGCCACCCTCTGAAAAGTCCTGGTCTATATTCACTTCTGAATGGAACCCTTTCAGGGGCGGTGGGGGAAAATGTGTTTCCCATCCTGTCCCTGTCCCAGGCACACTGTGTGCGGATCCTGAGTCCTGCTGGGAGTCCTCGACGGGACCCCGGAGAGAAAAGCAATATCACAAAGGGTACTGACCCTGTCACCCCTCCCAGATGGAGATGAGAGCTCTGTGTGAAGAGGGGACCCAAGGGATAATGTGACCCCGACTTATTATACGGTATTGTATAGTATTAACAGGTAGTAATGATAAGAAAAAGTGCTGTTAAATGGGTCAGATCTTGCCACCCTTACTCAGGGCCTGATCTGGGAGGTGCTTAGTGTCTTGAGTGTAATGGGAGCTACAGTGCTAATCAGCTGCAATGAACTAATCTCATACTGCTCCCATCACCGTGGCAGCTGAGCTCCTTTGTGGTTCATGCCTTCTGTGCTATAAACAAGACCAGGCTCTGACATGATTTGGTGTTTTACCTGGATAAGGATTGCAGGCTTCAGCTCATTCACTTTGATAATGAATGAAAATGTGACACCCAGTTCATAACTAAAAATGAAAACAATAATTCATATTTAATTAGAAATATATATAGAAATATTTCACAGTATATTCCAGCTCTTCATTCAGTACATGAATACACCTGCTATTGATTTCAAGAGGAGTTGGGACAATATACAAAGGCAGAATTTTGACCCATTTTAAAACAAATGCAGTTTTAAAAATTTTAACTGCAAAAAATGTTGTTCATCTGTGAACTGTAGCTGTTCGGCTGTTCCCTTCCAGTTTCATCTCTCTAACACACACTTTATATTTTCCTACAGAGGCTATTCAAGTAAGTTAGGGTCCCACTGGTGCCTATTGCGAAATATGAGCTACCTGCCTCAATGGTGCAAAGGCCCAATATTGCAGTCCTTATTCACGTGTGTAAGATCTATCCCCATGAATAAGAACAGCAGAATTGATCCCTGGGACTACCTACACTGCATACATTAAGCATGTGCACAAGTCTTAGCAGAATAAGAGCTTTAATATGATAAAAGTGTATCTTTTTTTTAACATGTTCATTTGACTCAACTTGAGTGTGAGAAATTTACTTTCTTATTTTTAAAAATCTCGGAGAACATATTGCACAAAACCCAAGGCCTAAGGCCCTCTCACTGGTGGCAGGATCATTTAATGACATAAATGGTGCTGAGTACCTTGCCTATACTTTTGTGAGCACAAATAGCTACTTTAAGTGTTGTTTACTGATGCCGAATGCTATATCCCCTATAGCCTCTGCACCAAAGCTTCATTGCAAAATTAAAAACTTCATTGACACTTAAGATAAAAAAAATCACATTCAAGTGGTAAGCTACTCCTGAAAAATTAATTAGGCAACCAATCTTCAAGTAGTATCACTTAATTTACTACTCTGAAAGAAAAGAAAAGAAAAGAAAAGAAATCCCCTGCATTCAACATGTTGGATTCACAGGTAAAAGTAAGTGAAAAACGGAATATACATATTAATATTTTGTGGTCTTAATTATTTTAACCCATGAACGAGGTCATTCAGGAACATCATTTCTTGTTCTCTGTTTATCATTCACTTGTACTCTTATGAAATATAGTACTTTTCTGCAAAGTCATTCTTTTCACTGTTTTGAGTCCCAGCCAGTTACAATTAGTTGCCCTCATTCCATCTAATTAAATTTAGTGCAAGCATATCAGTCACGTGTTGTAAACTTTCTTCTTTTTTATCAAATACTCTACATGGTTTAATAACACTTTTTAAGGAAAAAATCCCCATAATTGGAATGTTTTAATTTAGATTTTTAAAAGTAAGGATTTAGCTAGAATAGGATTGATATGTATTTGCCAGAATAACAGTACACCTACTACATCTGTAAGTAACCAATGGTAGAATATCACAGCCTCAAACTAGCATACTGGATCAGAACCAGTAAAAACCTCTTGAGAACAAAAAGCAAATGCTTTATGTACTCAGACAGCATTTTTAAATTTAACTTGTCCATTATCATACAGACGCATTTATAATTAACTAAAGCCAATAAACTGACTAGCTTTTGACACTTCACCAATATCAAATGGAAAGCATGAGATTGCTTTTCTCCATGTTAAACAATATCAAGAGCATATAAAATATTTTTTCTTAAGCTGCACCAACTTTAATTTCAAATCAAATGATCCTCTCTGTATTCCAAACAATTTTTTTCCCTCTGACACATTTTAATGACAATAATTTTGTAAATTGTCAATACATAATCATATCAGCTCATGCCTGCTTTTCAATCGGCACCTCCAGATTGTATTAATTAAACAGCCTGCCTGACACGGTATCATCTTAGTAAACAAATGAAGTGAGATTTTCAGAAGCCACGGTGTGAACTCTTTTCTGGAAATCAGTTATTAAGCTGCAGGTTTCTGTTTCATTTGCCTGCCTTTCACTTTAAAGCAAGCAGCAGCCACTGAGAACACAATAATGAAAGAGGTCATGGAGCACCAGTTGTGCATGAAAGATGCGAAAATTTACTGCAAATGAGACAAGAGCAGTAAATTCATTTTTATTCAAATTACTGTCATCATACATTACCACTTCTCCTGTAAACATTGTGCTTCAGACAGTGTGACAGCATATTATTATTTGTGAGATTATACTATTATTAAGCTATTAACATGTCACCTCCTGCTTGAAACAATGACTCAGCTTGGTACTGCATAATAGGACAAGTTAGGGAGACAAGCTGAGGTGACTGAAAGGTTAGTTGTAAGAAGGCAGGCCATGCATAGAATGACAGCTGGCACTTAAAGGCTAAACATTTATTCAAAAGAGCCCACATAATGAGGTTAAGATTCATTTTTATTTACATACTGTACCTTTTCACTTTCCACAAACCAATTCTTGCTCCATCTGCACAAACTACCCCACTCACTGTCAATTTTCATGTTGCTAATTATAAAAAAAATAAAAAAAAAATCTTTCTTCAAAAGTAGAGCAGCCATGAAGCAATGTTGAGAAATGTCCTTAAGTGGTTAAATTACCAACCAGATAACGTTGCTTCCTTCACAACATATGCTGGGCTAACTGTGAGTATTGGTGTGCTTAATAAACAGAAGAGTTCACTAGTAGAACTCAGCTTTGACCATTCAACTGCTCAAAATGAGAGATCAACGGTGCTCATAACATGCTATTATGGTCTCTCTTACTTCTGACAGAAAAGCTGTAAGTTGTCCTATAGGTATTATCACTAGATCCCCAAGAGGTTGTTAATGATTAAAATTTCATAGTTTATAGGCTTCAAAGGCTTTCAGTGTGGAGTTGCAGTCCAAAGTTACTGTGACATACAGATCACATTCTATCATATGCTCTACTTTTACCTTGTGTAAATGCCTGTGACAATTCCCCCACCATAGCCTGCTACTAAGTATTCTTAAAAATCTTCATTTGATTTGTAGAAATATTTTACTGCCACATACAGCAGCTACAGTCAGCATTAGCAAAGAAAGCAGTGACTGTCTCCTTCCATTGCTCTGCAGCAGCTATTCCTTGATTTTTATCTTGATTTTTTTATGGTATTTAGTAATGGTCTGGCCCAGCTACAGGTCTTTAATTGGAGGATGATGTGTTGCTTCCTTGCATTCTCTCAAGTTTTCAAAGAGAGTATTTCTGGCATTTTCTAACCCTAATTCAAGACTAAGTTTCCCTCCACACACACTGCTTCCCTGGTCCCATATCACTTCGAATTGCCCTGCTTTTTGAATCATCTCTTTATTAGGTTTAAACAGGTTTATGTAGAGTTGTTCTTCCCTTTGCAGCTGTGTTGGGGAAAATGTAATTTTGAGAAATCAAGTAAATACCAAGCATTGTATTAGCTTTGCTTTAAATTGGTTGGGAAGTGTCTTGTGAGGTAGAACAAACAGAAAGAGACATCAGTGTGTTAATAACTATACCTTTTTAGATAGCAAAAAAGACACACAAGGTTTAAAAACCTCAAAGGCTCCATTCTTTACATGTGGGATACAATGAAAGATACAATTCTCAACCATGCTTCTTAGGCTCAGTTCTTAGAAGTGTCATTTTAAGAGAATTCAGGCTTGAAGAAGACATCTTTGATGTCTTGAAAGCTTGGGTAATACGTATTATTTTGTTAGCTTTGTCCTTAAACAACTAAGTGGCTTAGAAATATGCAAATGTGAATCGCCAACAGGTCCTTATTTAAATCTCCTCAAAATTATAAACATGGTAATATTTTTCAAAAGTGATGTTGGATGCCTACATATTAAAGGAACCTCTGTGTGCCATGATTGCAGATTTCCCCTTCCCCTCCTGTTTTATTATTTCTTTCATCTATCTTCATTTAGTACTAACATATACTCATTAGAGGGGTTACATCACTTCTGGGAACTGACCCTCCTTTTATTCCACTCTCATTGAACAGTAGTAGCACTTAAAAATAAAGCCCAATGGTATCAGTGTCCTTTCTTCGTCTCTCTTTCTCATTTTTCTCTCTGAATTAAACTGGACTGAAGGGCCCAGCTCTAGTTTCTGTGGTCCAGCACAGCTGCTCAAACCTCTCCAGCTCCTCCTTCCTTTGTCAAAATTCTCAGTTTGAGCTCTGCCTTTAATATTACAGCACTCCCTCTTTCTGAGTAGCTGGCCAGAAAAATATCCTCATCAGGCAATAACTCTAACAAAAACAGGAAGGTAACACAACCACCTGGAGAAGAGCAGCAGAGTTATCATCTCTCCCTTCATCCTCAGGTTTTGGTGGATGTCAGGGACGTACTAAACACCATTGGACCGGCTTTAACTGAACAAATCCAATTTGAACACTTGAGGTTGCAGTGTGGACCTCTGCTACCCAGTTAGGGCACGGTCTCCACAGATGAATTTAGTCTTGAGGGGTTTCAGCCAAACAAGGCTTTCTAGGCCAAGGTAACCCATAGATTTTAAACACTCATGCCCTAGTGGGCAGCTTACATTTGGATTTTTTCAGAGTCAAAAATTAGCCAAAAATGTAAAATTATATAGTTTGAGCCTCTGTGAACCTCCCTATTATCCAAGCAGGTGTGTTCCTAGGACATTACAAAATGTTTGCAAACCAGTCGTTTTAATCTACATTTTCACCACTTGTTTACCTTTATATGGCTTTTCTATTCAATTGTTGTCAATAATAGATACATTTATATGTATTTGCCAATACAGCTTTTCCCAAGTAATATTACAAAATATTCAGATTATAAATAGTATTGTGTATGTTTCTTTCTGTATCCCGCACTCAGGAAAACAACTTGCTGTTAACCCACCTTGGACTGTGATGCTGTAAAGATCTCACAAGCAAAGCAAAACTGGTTTGGGTCAGCATTTGGCTTGGAGATAACCAAAGTCAAGTTGGAGTATTGCAATTGTGGACATTCCATAGGTGGCACTCACTCTTGCTTCTGAATCACTACTGCGGAAATGCCTCATTTTAGTATTGGATGACAGCATTCTGATGGAGGTATGATCTCTTACATGCAACATACAGCTGGACTCCTCACCACTTGTGAATCTGAGTGCTGTGTGCTGGCAACAGCTGCCATAATTCATTCCAGAAATGTGACCAATCAGAAAGGACATTTTGCTGACCTGATAGTATTTGCAGGTCTCTAGATCTACAAATATAAAAATATCCAAGTATAGAGCAGCTGCACATAGTGTATCCTGGAATGAATGACAATGATCCATTAGCACTTGCTCATCTTATTCAGAACATTAGACTAAGGGCTTGTCTACAGTAGGGTTTGTTACACCAATGTAGGTGTATATAAAACCCTAATGTATATATGCTGCACCGATGTAAAAAGTGACTTGTAAAAGGTGGCTTACCTGACTTTCAAACTGAGATAAGCTGTCTATATTAGGGTGGCAGAGGGCAAGTGTGAAAAATCGGGACAGGGTGGGGGGTAATAGGTGTCTAGATAAGAAAAAGCTCCCAAAATCGGGACTGTCCCTATAAAATCAGGACATCTGGTCACCCTAGTGTCTATGGAGGTCACTGCAGTGTGTTTATAGTAGAGATTTGCAGTAGTGCAGTTACATCAATGTCAAAGAATTCCTGCCTATGCAAGGCCTGAAGCAGGACTGACCACAGGAGTAAGGAAAGTGAAGTATGACCCACAACGTATATATGTGGTTACAGCTAATGATTTTAGATTGTATTGTGGGAAAAGCTTACGCCTTCTTCAGTGTTCCCCATCTGACTATTAGGAGTTGTTATTATTATTATTTCACTATCTACTGGGCAAAAGGATATAAAATATTTAGGTCAAGATTTTCAAAATAAGTGTGTAAAATTAGGCTCCTAAAACCCATAATAAGACACGTGTTTTCAAACGTGATTTTCAAATGTGCTGTGCACCATGCTTATTAAGGTGCCTAAATATGAATTTAGAAGCTGGACTTTCAGTGCTTTTTTTTTAAATCTCAACTATTATGCCTATGCAGAAGCCCTCTACCA
The DNA here is from genome assembly GCF_020497125.1 of Mauremys mutica. NCBI lineage: Eukaryota > Metazoa > Chordata > Testudines > Geoemydidae > Mauremys > Mauremys mutica. The sequence goes on from NC_059078.1 coordinate 105,840,479, forward strand.
AAAATAAAGTAATACAAAATATACTAGAAGAGTGAGCCTTTTGAGGTTTTTAAGCTAGCCAGCAATCATTGCTATTATGTAACGTAGCTCAGTGTGCTAAGAAATGAGCTCAGGAACCACTAACCACTGATTTTTTACAATGCATTGCAAATGCAGATATAATTGCTGAATAACTTTAGGCTGATCTAGGATTTAAAATATAGTTAAGCAGTTCTTAAAGTACTGCTTTGTTTACACTACAGCAAGTTATACTTGCATTTCCTTACTTATGCATATCTGTAATATTCTGATTCTTCAGATGTATCCAACACGTTTAAAAAAGATGATAAAATTGTTTTAAAGTATGTGCTGATGATATTCTAACATGGAAAAGTCAGATAAAGAATAGGAAGAAAATCTGGAATACAAAACTAGCACAGAACCTAACAGCATCCCACATTTCACTGAAGCATATTGTCAATATTCCACAGCTGTACATCATGCAAACCTAACAGCTGAAAAAGAATCTGGTGCTAAAGAGTCAGAGTAAGATGTGTCCTTCACACTTTTATTATAATTTCTAACAACAATGGTTGTTCTTGTGTTTGTTCATATAGTGCTGTAAATGTACACTGCACTTTACAAAAACACAAAAAAGCCATTACAGTCTAACATAGACAAGACAAAACACAGGTAACAGCTCAGGTATGGAGAGCATGGAGACATTATTGTTGCAAAGGGATGTTTATTTATGTACTGATGACAAATATTTGATCTGATATATAAAAGTGGCAGATAGTTTGACTAGCTTGAATCCCACCAGCCTGCCAGCCAAAACAGAAGCATGCATGCACACACATGCTGCATTCAACATTTCCTCATATATTTCATGCAATAGCTTTAGAAAAATCTTCCTTTGGTATTATCTTCACAAAATCTCCCACTATAGGAAAGAAGCTGTTCTCACACAGCGAACTCATATAAAGAATTTAAGAGCAGCTGCACAAAGCAGAAATTTTCATATTTCTGTTCTTTCCTTTACATTACACCATACCTGCTCTTCAGGATTGTGGAAACTGTTAAAAGTTGCTGAATGGTAGTCACCAAACTCACTCCAGCCTGTTATGAATGTGGGATTTCATGTGTTCACCACTGATTAGACTACATTATTTCTATTATCCTATTGGGCTTCACACTAGGAATAGAGGCACTTGCCCTTATTTGAAACCAGCAGACACCAGGAGAATTTGCTGATCGCTAATGAGAAAGCTAAGGTTTTGTTGATATCATCTGGGACATTCTTGCTATGGTCTGCTATTAAAATCCGGAGCTCTACATAACACACCATATTAAGCAGGCACTGACTTTATTATGGGATCAGTATAACTTTTCATGTCTATTGTACTCCTACAGCCTTTGCTGAAACACCTTTTTCCAGAATATGAAACATAATATCTTGGTGCTAGCTGCATTATTTAAAATGGGGCAATGTGGTTCATAACTTTACATTTATTGCATACTTTTAAGCCACTTGACCCATATAAATATTACTATAGAGTTGCCCTCAGTTATTAAATTCTTATTGCTTATAAAATGGGCAGCAGGAAATATATAATCTATAGACTAAGGTGGTTGTTTTGTTTTGGGGGACTTGGGATTTTTTGTGGGGGGGGAATAAAGGAAGGAGGAATGTTGGAAACAAATGTGTTTTGATCCACTCCCTATCAAAGTTAATATTTTTCTCGCTTTAAGCAAGAGTCTATTTATTTAAACTTCAAGAATTATGTACCAGCATAGCAAGCAGCATTCTGCCCTTTCTGCCTCTCAGAGCTAAAATGGAAACCCTACCTCTCAAAAGAAATTGCATGTAAACACATTCATTTCTTTAGCACAATGAAGACCAGGTAAAAATAGGACATGAACACTTTTCATGGTCCAGCTATGTCCCAAACTATGAAGCACACACGGCATTCAGTGTCATTTCTACAAATGACAGCTTTTCTGTTTTCATCAGCTTATCTGTATACACAAATCCAGCCTCAATTTTTTCATTATAACATATTGGGGGGGGGGGGGATGTATATTTTATATACAGAAAATTTCCCCCTCTCCTTTGCAAATACATTAGCCAGAAATACATGGGCAGAGTTACCATGACTTCTTCAAACTCCTCAGAGAAGCAGTCCTATCGCTTACGAGTCTGTTTGCACTGATTCAGACTAACCCCACACCTACTTAAGGAAGCTGAGAATAAGCTGAACTCAATGTTCTCTAGTACTGGCTCTAGATATAGTCCAATGTCTCAATGTGTAAACAGAGTCCCTTTTCTAGGGATAAGCCTAACAACACACACACACGTGTGTATTTTATATATATGACAGCAACGACAACATATTAACATAGGTAATTGTACTTCAGAGTTGCTTGGGGCAGAACCTCTAGACCTAGAGGTTACTGCTGTCAAAGTAGGACCTTTTTCTTCCTGTCACTTCTTTCAGAGATGAAGGGAAAGATTTCCCTTAGCCTACAGCATTTAGCGTGCAAACACTCTACCACAACATTTTGAAACTATAGAAATCATGAAACCAGCCTGTGACCTTCCATTTCAGTGACAGTACAGGAATCCCTTGAGCAGCGGAGGCATCCTCTGATATTTGGAAAAGTGTCATGTTTTCTTTACAGAGAAAACTGTCATATTGTTGTTGGCATAAAATACAACACTTCTTGGAGTTGTGATTTCCTTGTTTGCTACAAAATGTCACCTGGGCAACTGACATGTTTTTGTTTTGCTTAGAGCAATTCACTACTTATGATATTCAAATATAGTTGATATTGATACCTTAAGCTGTACTGAAGAGTAACAGCAATTACAGGCATCTGAAATTCTTTAAAAAGAAGTAGTTTAGCAAAATATGTGGGCCTTTCTGAAAATGGTCATATTTGATACAAGTTAAATATAACCTTTATATAATTTGCAACCTATTGATGTTTGGTTCAGTAAAAACTATCAGTAAGAATCAGCTTCAACTAAGTGAATGAATTGCTTCCCACAAATAAGCAATACACTTACAAGAGTTAGTACAGTAAGTTAAAAAAATACTCTGATATGTCCAACCTCAAAAAATAGGTGTAACTAACCAGTGGTTACAAAAAGTATGTTGCTTTTTACATATACCGGACATATCTTAAAAATATAAAAATGGCATTATTTATGTCTGTCTTAACAAGTCTTTATAATCCCACTGCTTCACTGAGGGCATCCTTAATCTTATGATAATTGATAGCAGCTATTGTAAATGTCAATATTATTACTAATACTTGACTTTTTAAATTGTATAGTAAGATTGAGCATTAATAAACTGTGAAGAATATACATAGATAGCATGAAAAAATACAAAGAATAAAAACAGCTACTTTTTGCTTTCCCAATGAAAGAATTGAAGTGGAAAAATCCCATTCACATAAAAAAAAAATCAAATAGTATCAAACTAAGTAAAAAAAAATTTTTTAACAATACAAGTTTGTTATTGTTAAGAAAGCTGAATTAGTGGCTTACATTGCATAAACAAGCATAAGATCTTCTAAGTGTAAAAACATGAAGCTGAAATACATGTTTGAATATTTTAAGGCTTTATTTCATATTAGCTCTGAGTCTTCTTTAGTTAGGAACTTTAGCTTCCCTTTTTCTATTCACTGAAGTGTTCACCTGTTAGTTGGCTAAATGAAACAGGATACATTTGGGTTGTTTTGCACCCAATTGTTAGTGATATCAGTATTAATGTACTTGCTATTTGTACTGATTTACGATTTTTTTAAGTATAGACAACGTTCCTTGTCAAACCAAATAGCTAAACAAATGAATACTACCTTAAAGAATTCCTCTTTAAGAGTTACAGTGTCATTTGTTTGTTTTCAGGCTTTAATAAAAACAGGTTCTAAGAGTATTGCATTTAGCAGATACTATGCGTCACTTAAGAATGGTGGCATTTACAAGAACAAATGATTTTTAACAGATTTGCATGTTTTGTAAAGTATGTCAAACAAACCAAAGAGAAAGTCTCTTAATTACTCATCAAACAGACTTCAGTCAGCTGGGAATGCAGCTGGAGTGATATGTTGCATTTTTGTTAGGGCAGACCCAATATACTTCCTCTTTTAAAAAAAGCCCAAACAAACCCTAACCCTCTAAACAGAGCCTTAGGGCTCACTTCTGCAAAGACTTATGCACATGCTTAATACTAAGCACATCAATAGTCCCACTGAACTTAACGGGACTACTCGAGTGCTTAAAATTAAGTCTATGCATAAATCCTTGCAGAACTGGGGCCTTGGATTACAAGAAACAACAAGAAACTGCATACTGATTGTTCTGTTTGTAAATATTGCATCAGTGGATAAAGTTCTATGTCCTATAGGTCTTTTCCTCCGATCTTTCATAAGTATCCACTACAGTTAGATTTCCATGGAAGGAAAATTAGAAAATACACAAAACTATTTTCTATTTTTAAAGTGGAATTATGTTACATACCATTTTGTACGAACAGGAGAAAAGTCACCATTAGGCATACTAATAACTCCCTTTTAGTATAGCTTCCGAGTTCCTCAGTATTAGAATTCACTTGGAAAAAAAAAAGAAAACTACAGAATTAGTGACCTTTCACATGGGGATGATGTTATCCGATTATGTATATTTTACTGGCACAGTAACTGTAGTGAAATTCCATATTTCAATATAATTGTTATAACACAAGGGCCTGTATCCTGCTGTCCTTATTCAGCCAAAACTCCCATTGACTTCAAAGGGAGTTTTTCCTGAACACAACTCTAGAATAGGGCTCACAGTTTGTAACTTTTCATGTCTCCCCTAAAGGGAGCTAGTGATGTTTAGCATATCCCCAGTGCAAGACAATTTTAAAGGTATATTTTAAGGCATGTATGTTATATAGTGGAGTGTCTGTTACAGAATTAATAGGGGTGCATAAAAGGCTTGTGCAAATCCATTCCATATTCTGGCATGACCTAACCAAATGTAGGCTATATTCTTCTTACAGTGCTTTTTTTTGAATTCACAGAGCTCAACTCTGCTCTCAGTTACACCAATGTGAATCTAGAGTAACTATTAAATTCAATGGAGTTATTCTGATTCACATTACAGTACCTGAGAGCAGAATGTGGCCTGTAATTCCACTATAGCTGAGGGCAGAATCTGGCCCATAATTGTCACTCTCATATGATTTATTCTGCAATTCATATTTTAAATGGTATGTAATCCATTAGCAGTACTGAAAAACATGCAATAACGACATGGGTGGACTTAGATTTCTTGGGTCACATTCAGACAGATGGCTTTTTTGTGATTCTTTTTTTCCCACAAGTTTGCTTTCTCTTGTATTAGGACTGGACTGAGACTTTCATAGGATTTTCCAAGATTAGGTAAAAGGTTTATTGCTCACAGTCCTCCGAATTCATCGTGAATCTATGCTGGCTTTGCCTATCGTTTGCCATTTGCCGCTTTTATCTAATAATGAGATTTTATCAGGACACTTACCCTTCAAAGGTTTGTAAAGAGGAAAAAAAATCTGATCAGAATATGTTGGCTGCTTTCAGTTAAACACATTGTGAGATCCTAAAATAACGGCTCTACAACATGGCAATGTTTCAGCATTCTGCAAAAGATCCTCATTAACAAGAAGGGCACCATGTTTTATAACTGGATTTTTACTACAAATCCCTGTTTTGTTCTGTGCATATAAAAGGAAAGTCCTGCTTACTTAAAATAGATTTGTAAGAAAGGGGAAATGTTTTGGGGTTTTGTTTTTTAAACTGCATATATTTGCTAAGTGTAATTACCTACCTTCTATTAGTGAAACTTTACTTTCTTCCTTTATAGTAATATATAGTTCTGAAATTCCAAAGGTTTCTGGTGCTTTTCAGCTGTCACCTCAAGTCAAAATCATGGAATTCAGCTATAAAAAAAATTATATATAATAAATTTAACTTGACCTAACTAGAGATTTTTAAAACAGACAATTTTGTTTTGGTTTGTTTTTTAAACATTTTTTAAAAACTGTATATCTAGTCTACCCTTTGCCCTCATTTATACTAAAAATATTGTTTTCCAAAATTTGGTCTGACAATCAAACCCTGAAAAATTTTGTGACAACACAGTGCTCCAAAAAATATACTTCTAAGAAGTGTAAGAGATACTTTTGAACCTGAAATGCTTCAAAAGGAGGCTAAATCGTATGCTTTGACATCTCAGCAATTTATATATACACATGTGCCTGTGTGTGTGTGTTTATATATGATACATGTATTGTTTGATTCTGAAAAAATAAGATCCCCATTTAACCAACATTTATATGCAATCACACTTGTGCATAATATAACCCTTGACCCACATTACAGATGACCTGGTATTCAGTGCTTACCAGCCTATTTTATACACCAAAGTAAACTTTCATACTACAGTTTAAATTTAATCAATTTTTATTTTGCAGTCTTTGTAGATTGAGTCTTTTGTTAAGAAAGGACGTCTTGTTTCCAAAACACACCACAAGTAATCACTGGCATCAGAGTGCCACCAAAAGGCAGAAAAAGAAATTAGCAACCACATACTGACCTTTAGAGAGACAGCTAAGGTTATGCACATAACATTTGCTTGTTTACTTTGCAAAATAAGCAATGAGTTGGAAATTCCTAGTTTAGTAAGCATCTCGGTATGCCTAAAAAGCAACATTGAGAATAACAACAAAACACACGATTGTTATTATTTTTCTGTTGTTGTGCGTGGAGCCTATTATCTGCTTTGCTCTATATCTATCATGATGCAACTTTAATAACGTTAGCCACGACTGCTCAGAAAATCACAGCTGTAGCTGGAGGCAAAAAAAAAAAAAAAGCTAAAATGAGGTGCTTCTCCCAAGCCTCACCTAGTGCGCTGAGTATTGGCTTATGCGTGAGAATAAGCAAACGAATCGATCGCTGCAGTAGGTTGATGGCTACTGGTCGTTTTGATGGATATGACTGTAAAAAAAAAGTCCAGATTGGTTCACAGTGGACCTCAAACCATGTCAGCTAAAACCAAAGAGACAAAAAAGTGACAGCTGTGGAGAGTACACTGCAGGCAGTCAATGGTTCCTGTGATTTATTGTTCCATCTGCCTTGCCGCTGTGAGGACAAGTTCCCCCTGATTTGGTTAAAATGAAAAGGACCTCAGAGAGCACAACGTGTTTTTTGAAAATGTGCAGAAACTATTTTTTTTATTTCTTGATTTATGTCCCTTTCCCCCTCCATAATGTTTGCACCAATTGTTACCCAACAATGATTGCTGAAAAATGTGAAGCTTCCCAACCACTAACAACTCCTCTGACCTCCCCCAAAGAAAAAAAAACTAGTAAAAAGATAAATACCCACAAAAATGACCTATGCTGTCAAATACAAACAGAAAACTCGTTTAATTTTTGCCTTCCTTCTTTTCAATTAATAACTACATTTGTATTTAAAAGTCTGAAAATCTTTTGGATTGTGAAACAGTTGAAGCATATCCAGCTGGCTCTAAAATATTATGGGTGGTGTAACAATTTTATGTATTAGAGGGTTTAAACTTCTATTATGAATTTGCCTGAGCCACCCACGTATATGGTCAACAGTATTCGATTAGAGGAGGGCACTGCTGGAATTTAGTCCTGCAATTTATACTGGAACCTTTACAATGTTTACATATGAACTTTTGCAGTTTCTGACTTGAAAAGCAACATTTCCTTCATGTGGTTGATATAGCTTATTACACCATTAAAGAGAAGCACTGCATGACACTTCTGTCAGTGTAACATGAAAGCCTAATCAACACTTAAAGGTGTAACACAACACAAATAATCTCACTCCTCTGGGAAACTAAAGTAGCAGTCTGAGAAACATTTTGACTTTTCCCTGGGAGAGTTAAAGTATGCTATAGCAGAAATATGGTTAATGTTTTAATACATTTATGGTGCATAAATCATAAATGAAGCATTAAGTATCTAGTGCTCTCTAAAAAGTTTTAACAAATATGAGCAAATTGAATGAATCTCATAGAGTGATGTATTGATAATTTTCAATGTGTATCACGTTAGGAAAAATGGAATTAGGGCCTTAGAGACCTTTCATATTCCTGCGTATGTTATAATTCACTCCTTAAAACTGCACGAACCAGTAATCTACAATAAGTTAACTAAAGGCTCTTACTCTCCAATTCTAATAAATGTTTAATGCAGATCAGCAAATTTTCTGCAAATTTCCCATGAAAAGGCCTGTTGGTTTTGATGGTGCATGGAAAGTTCTGCTCTCTTTTGCCTTCATTCAAGGTCCCTTAGGTCCTGACCCCTGTGGCAGGCACTTCCTGGCTGAAGGTTTCTTTAGGCCTCATAGGTCCAACCTGGTGTCAAAAGCTGGCCTTGTCTCCTGTCTCAGGATGTTGGTTTTACCTTTCAAGTGTTTCCTGAATTTGTGAAAATTCTTTTTCTGGCTGGTTGTCCATAGTGGCTTAATGTTCAAAAAATATTTACCTTTTTCACAGAGAGAAAGAGAGAGAGCGCGAAGAAGAGAGAGAGAGAGAGAGAGAGAGAATTCTTAGTTGCTACTGTTGAGCAGGGGTTTTTCTCCTGGGACCAGTTCTACTTTTGGAACATGTTATTGTCAGGCAGAGGTCAACATCTTTTACCTCTTTTTTCCATTATTCAGAATAAGTATTGATGTTATGTTTTAGCTATTTAAAAGCCAGCTGCCTTGCTCATTTCAGATATTTTTCCTGGTATTATTGTATGTGGTAATAGCTGGCCTGTGTATCGTCTTTCACAAAATCTAGCCTTTCAGGGTCTCAGTCTTCAAATGATATCAATCAAAATTTATGCAATTCAAAATCCATATGTATAGAGTCCCAGTTCACCTCATTTAATGATAATAGTAAACCACATGTTGTGTACATGTCTAAAACACTTTTCTAGTTCTTGACTGTATTAACCCTAGGGGCACTATGTTTTTGTACAGCTTGCCCAACTGAGCAGCATAATATATTGATTAATACTTGGCAACAACTGCATTCTTAACTAATAAAACTATGACCAAGGTAAACGTATACTAGTCAAATAAGAAGAGTGTCAATATGATTTGGGGAAATATGTTAATATAAGATGTTAAAGAACAGGAGAACAGTGGGTATTTCAATTAAACTGCAGTATCTATAACTAATTTCTGTTCATTTCCTAAATGATATCTTTAGTAAGCCATCTACATCACCTACTGAAATATATATGGTCTATCCACCACAAATACCTTGTGTTAGATATAGTTATAGATGCTGTGTCCACTATATGTGGAAAAAGTTGGGGATTTCTTTAAAAGACAAATTGGGATTAGAAAGCTGTATTATTATGAAATTATTCATGAATATACATTATCTGTGGGTATCAAAGGCAACAGTTCCGACTTGTACAATAGCATTTGCCCCTGACAGACTGCATTATTTACTTAAGGTTTTATATACAGTTACAAATAAGATTTGCTTTCATGGAAAAACACTAAACCATTTGGCAAAGGAAGAACTGAACATTTTCCTTAATTTGTTTTGGCAACTCTGAAAAATAGATCCCATTACACACACTTGTGCATTCCAAAAACATAATAATGAACAATAATTTTAGGAAAACCAAGATATAATTAAAAATTCTGTGACATCATAAGCACTGAGAGAAGCTAGGTGAGTATAAACAGAAACATTTCAGAAAGAGTTGTATTTAGCATAGAGGGTAGCTTTAAAAAAGAAAAGAGGAAGAAAGATCCACCTGAAGACCAATTGCAAGCATTTATTTTGTGAAGAATATTAAAATATACCAAGTAACATGAATTATTTAGCAACTAGTTAAATTGTTTTCATACTTTTTTTTTTAAAAAAGGAGAGCAATTTTTAAACACAGATGCATATTCACATTTCTGTCATTTGATATTAGACTTCTGTATGAAAATAAATACTGAAAAATTAAGCATGATTATATTTCGATTAACTGGAATTGGTCCCTAAAACCACAAGGTATAGCAGCAAAGACTGCATCTGTCTCTTCCTTCAATGACATCCACATGACTCACAGTGAGGCAGGAAAGCTGTTGACAAATTAATACTTTAAGAAAATAAACTATGGTCATGTTGAACATAGAGCAACTTTATCCTGATTAATTTGCGTTGGAGTCAATCCAGCCCCCATTTACAAAGCCCCGCAGTTTGTACAAATGTAATTTCCTAATATTTACATGAGGAAAGCCTCAGCAGTTAAGCTTTGCCTGCAGTGTGAGTTTTGTGGTTAGTAAAAAGACAATAAAAATACAGAGAGGTAATTGTAAGCACATTTGGAAAAAAACATTTTCTACACTTCTCCTTGCACAGCCCTATAAAAATGTGTTGTGTTATTTTGTGCTTACAGGGAATGCTGTGCCAGCATTCACCTAGCAAAGTTTTAAGTAATGTAACACCTAATGCTTAATAACAACTGCATTGCTGCAACTGACTATAACAAACAAACAAACCTTTATAAAACTAACATTACATTTTAACTTTGTTATTCTCTAAATGCTGGTATAAATTTAGATTAGCTGCCTAATCACACAGTCTGTCATTTTATGTCTTTATTTAAATAGAATGTTAGACATTCATACATTTGTCTAATTTAATAAATATGAGTGAGAAAAATGCAGTTTTAATGTGTTGCTTTGTTGGAAGAATATTAAAAATAACCTTTAGTTTTAATGAGATTTTTCCCCATCAGTTTACACAATTTTCCAGATGCAAAATGAGCTTTTGGTTGTAAAATATTTTATCACATTATCTTACACAATAAAGATTACATGTTTTCACTCTCTCTCAACTCCACCGCAATTATTTTTTAGTGTTTGCAAATCATAATATCATTTAAAAACTATATTTTATACCTCATCTAAAATACTTTTATAGCAATGTGATGAAAAAAAAAACCCACCCAACAACAACATCTATTTAACTACTCTTTTTAAGTGGCTGTAATATGCTTTGGTATAATTTCCCAGAAAAAGACACAGCTAAAAAAGCTTAGCTGTTCTTGAAAACAAATCTCCCAAGCAGCATCTTTGAAAAAATCCCCAGAATTTAATTCCCCTGGCTGAAGAGCCCAGAGAGCCTGAATGTAAAAATAGTAGCCCTGTCATTTCACATTCATTAAGTGTGAAACTCAGAAATTAATAATGTAAAAATATGCTTTTTAATTAGTCTTACATTCTGCCCAATGTACTTAAATGGGATCAGCAGCTCCCTAATGATTTTTTTCTTAATAAAGTATTAGCCTGTGATGCACTGCAGTTGACAGGTATGATAAACTGGAAAGTACTTTTGGAGGCGTATGAATGATACCAAAATAGTACTCTCCCATTTAAATGTAATTAACATCAGGGAGCAATATTACATGAGGAGAAGCCCGCAAGATTTTTATTTCAGGGTTTGTGGTTGTGTTGTATTTTTGTTTTGTTTTGTTTTTTTATGAGTAGTTTGATGATTGCAGCAGTGATTTTATAATTTAACTACCTCTGTTGAAAGCTAAGCTTTCGCTAATAGCAGGTCAACAGGATCATAAAGTAGTCTTAAAAATATTAAAAAGAAGGTAAATCTACCTAGATAACCTAGTCAATAGTAATGTGTGTGTAATTTTATAGATGTGTGTGCATATATATCCCCTAATATGTGGTTTACATCACTGTCTGAATTCAGTATTTGTTCTCTGAAGGGACTTACTTGATATTAATCATGTGAAAAAAATAAGTTATAGAAAAACCCATCTAAAAAAAACCTATGGGTTCTGTCAAAATCTGAAATGCAGGAAGTCTGAACAAAATATTCCAGTTAAGCCAAATGAACCTCAGACATCATTCATACAGCCCAAAACACAGGGAAATTGTAATCAACTCCCGCTTTCCAAAACAATTTGCTTCTTTGAATTAGTACAGCAAGCTATTTTAAAACAGATGACAGATGATTGTTGACCAGTATTGCTTATATAATAGCATTCCCTAACTCATTTACATGCCAAATGTCAAAACCCACTGTCTACTTAAGAATTTTTTCTCATATCTGTAAGTAACAGCATTCCCAAATGATGCATTTTCAATACAGTAAACAAGAAAACAATGACTACATATGCAGAATATGACAAAACCAGAGCAGTTCGGGAAAGAATCCCTTAATATTACAGTAGAGCTTTACAGGACGGATCTGCCTTTTGGCTGGCAGGATTCTCCTAAACTCAATAGGAATAACATTCATATAAGGTATGGATACAATTCACACGGTGGCCCATACTCCATGTGTAGTCACCAATAATGTATGGTTTGACTTCATTCCAATTTCATTTCATTGCTCTTTATTTATATATCCTGAAGTTCTCTAATGCATGTCACATTTCTAAACATGCACTGACATTTCTATATGTTTTCACACTGTTCATCTGCTACTACTGTTGATAACCACAGTGGGTAACATGCTTGGTAGCATAAACTGTTTGTGACACTAATGTACTACATTACTTGCTAAATGTTTCCTCAAATATATGTCTTTGTAGCAGCATTCTCACTGATTAAACTTCATATGTGTGATGGAACCTCTCTTTTCCACTGCATATTTAAATTGGAAAAAAATAAAAAATACTAATCTTTGCTAATTTCCTAATTTTCAATCAAACACAACAGATAATTAGTCCTGAACCTCCGCCCCACTCTGCTGAGCAAGCTTTCAAATTCTGATGTCAGTTTTCATGTGTCTTTCGCAGTCACAAAGAAAATTAGTAATATGGAGGGGAAAAAAATGAGTTCAGATTTTCTTTTTCTTACTACAAATGCACTAGTTAGGATTGCTGCAGAGGAATATTTTTAAACATCCTGATTCAGCTAAAGGCCTTTACCGTAAACTAAAGTATAAGCTTACAAAATTCAGTGAAAGTGGTAGCTAAAAAGAGGACTTCAAAAGACTTTCAAGCATGGCATTCACCATGAATACTTTGCCATTATGTTATTTCACAGACTTGGAGCGAGCTGTGTGAACATATCTGTAGTCCAACAAGTGTCCAGCTGGTAATAATATTGTATCAAAATCCAAATGAACATAGATGAATCACTGGATTCTTTATAGTAAATCTCTTTCTTCTGCTTTGGTAATGTCTAATGGCTTTTATAAATGTGGTCATTAAATGTGATTTCTTTCCTTATTTATATTGGCAGTGCAAATCTACCTACCTATCAGCTAAATTTAAGCTCTTTTATAATATTTTTCCAATCACAAACACCATTGCATTGTTCTCCAGAGAATTATGTGATGGATCTATCTATCTATTTATGTGTTCATGAATCAAGCAGTCCAAATCATTGGAGTGAAAAAAGTTTGTATAATCTATGGCTTTTATAAGAGTCCATTGAACTTATACCTCTCTGGGGATTTCCAGTAATGCCACGTTATTGGCACAATCCTCTTGCAAACCCACTGTACAAAACCACCTGAAATTTATGAATATTTCAGTTATGACAGTAGTCAGAGTTCATGTAAAAATCAAGGCTTAAAATATAGCTATACTTCTGAGTCAAGAAAGAAAGTTTCCAAGAGCAGGTACACCTCTAATGGCACCCTGAGTCAGAAACTGATCATCTAAGCAGCCACGGAGAAAACAGGTGTTGGAATTTTTGTTATTGAGATGTTAACTACATTTCCTTATAAAGAATAAAATAAAGTAAAAATAATAGCACTTACTGGGAAATATTTACATAGAACCACACTGGGCAAACCTTAATCTAGCTGAGTAGGATTTACACGAGTAGTCCAAGCGAAGCCACATGGGTATATAACAACTTATCTGCTCTGGGAATTCAGGAACAGTTCTGCATACAAGCTCCCACACAGGAGCACGTTAATTAATTAATGTCTGTAAAATGGGATGAAAGGAGGTCTAGAAATACCAGGTATTACTGAAAACAAATTGGTCCATTCTTTCCCAAAAAGTCTTATTAAACATAGTTCACTTTTCTTCTAGTCTGATATTTTAACAAACCCTGTTGCAAAATGATGTTATTTTAATTAAATATCAAATTAGCAAGACTAAAATAAAAAGGATCCAGCTGCAATACAAAACCCTGTACAATAATGAGATACAATTAGAGGGGGCCTAACATCCCCATACCTGGGAAGATGAAGGCAGAAGACATCATGTTGAGGATGTGATGCTTATTCTCTCGGAAGGATCAGCTTACATTTTCACTTACAATATCCCCTTAATGGCCAGCCCAAGAACTGGCATTTGTGCTGGTGCCAGAGGGAATGCATGTTTACCAACTGGCTGAAGTAACATGCTGCAGTGGTTAGAAACAAAGAAATGGAGAAATACAGTACAAATTCAAGGGATACAAGGACAATACAAACTGCTCTAAATGCAGTGGGGTCATGTTAATGCCAGCAAATCAATCACTCTAAATGCTATTCATCATTCTATCAAAGGAAGACGGAACACGTATATTATTTATACAAGTCTGAAATCATTTTATCTTACTTACTGAAGAGTCCACTTCTGAATTGATAGGGAGAACTCCTGGAACAGTGTTATCTCTTCATCTGCATACCAGACGAACAGCCATACTTGATAGATACTTGTGTCAAATATTAGATCAGAGCTGAAGTAAATGAAATAGGCCTACATAAGTAACAAGTGACTTCATTTTAAATTGCACACTATGTAAAGAGATTAAAATGGTGATATTATTAGTTTTATTAAGAGAGTTAGCTATCTAATCTGTCTAGCTATTTCTACTAGCACAGCGCGTCTGAGCACCTTTACAACTCTCTTTGGGCCAAATCATCTGCTCTGCTTCTGTGAGCAGAAGAGACCTAAATCTAGAAAATATCTCCTGGGAGGCACAGGAAGAACAGGGGAGGCACTTCATGGTAATATTCCAACATCTCCTGGGGCTCTATGAAAGCCCCTGTGCTTGAGCTCTGTGAAGCTATCATTTATTTATTTTTATTTGCACTGCAAGGCCCCATTGTGTCAGGCACTGTACAAACATATTACAACGGGATGGTCCCTGCCCAAAAATGCTTAAAATCAAGTTTAAGACAAGAGATTGCAGATGGACATGACAAATGGGAGGGAGCACCAGGGGACAGTCAGACAGCTGTGAATAGTGGAATAACCAGTAGTTACAGAACACCAGCTGCTCCATCCCAAACTGACACCCCATATGGGTATCCAAATGGGTTCTAATGCTACCTGATCCCCTCCATGCCTTCTAGCACTACTATGCAGCTGCAGGGGGACTCGACCAATGACAGCACAATGGTGCTGCCAGAAGGAAAGGCAGTACTGTGACCAGCCTACAACTAAGCAGACTCTGATTTCCTTCCCTCCACATCTCCAAGATCAGTGAAGATCAGAGGCTATTTCCATTGCTTCCACCAAAATCCTTCCCACTGAAGTGTCAATTACTTGGCAACTGCATGAAGTCAGCCATGCAGTTTCCTGGCTCCTCTCCCGCCTGCAGATTTTACAATAGAAGGAGGAGATCCAGTCTATTATTATAGTATGACCTCTTTGTAAATATATAGTTCTCCAAATTAATGCTGATGATGTTTCTTTTAACTAAACTAACCAATGAATCATTACAATCTGCACAGAATTTGTAGTGGATTAAGAGATGAATTTATAGCATAAATAAAAAAAGATTTCCTGTGTGAACATTAAATAATGGTGGGATTTTGCACTGCACACTCACAAGTTTATTTAGTAAACTCTGAAACTGATTAAATCCCTCACTATTGCTTTGAGTGTGTAGGGATTGGTGGAACTTGAACCTGGGCCTAACAAGGTAATGAACATCCTCACATGGCCACTTAGCAGCAGCTATAATCTGACTCCTCCCTGTGACTCACAATTTGCAGAGGTTGCACAACTTGGGAAGTTCCACCTTGAGTGATCCAACTGACAGTTGTTTTAGAGATCCCTTATTGGCTCCTTGGGCCTATATAAACCCATGGGGCTTACCAGGAAGAGTGCAGACAGCAATGTGGATCCTTAGCTAGCTGTCATAGCTGTCCTGGTTCACCGCCTCTGAACTCCTGGTATCAACCTCAGCTCCATATTCAACCTGACTCCTGCTCAAGCCCTGGCACACCAACGCTGACCCTGATGCCTGGTATTCACCCTCGGCTTGATTCCTGGGTCCATTTCTGGCTCTGAGCCTCAGCTTGCCTCTCATTTGGAGTCTGGCTTTGACCTTCAATTTGACTCTTGACTCCGACTATGGGTTTGCTTCCTAGCTCCTACCACTAGTCCTGCTTACCTTCACCCAGGATCCTGACAGAGTGGAAATCACATCCCAGATTTTACCTATTGTCCATTTTTTAAAGAAAAATATTGTGTAATTTACAAAATCCTAATCCAGATACTTCCAGAAATGGACAGCAGATGGGGCTACAAAAATCATCAAATAAAAATAATGGAATGCAGCCTTTTACAGTCTGAAAACCAATTTATTCTGAACCATTTCAAAAAATAAATAGGATTCCCCTTTTCTGTTTTAAGACATCAATGAATCTGTTTCATAATGGGCTTTTGTAAACCGATTATCCTTGATAATCTCATTAGCTGAAATTATCTTACTTTTCTAACATGGTAGATTTTTAAATACCTTTTATTTCATATCCCCCTGGGCACATTGCAATACAATTTACTATTAAGCAAAATAATTATCTATCTCAAACCTTAATGCTTAAGAGTAAAAAAAAAAATCTTAGGGGCAGATATTAGACAGTAACAAGAAAGTAACCCCGGAAGTGAGATCACAACTGGAAAAACTCTCCTGATGAAAAATAAACCAAACTCAGGTATGGGCTAAATTAAGGGTTCATCCCCTTGAAGTAACTGAGCCAAATTCAGCTCCAGTGGAATTCTGTATGCTTACACCATGACTGAGTTTGGTGCATTTTGTACAAGTATTCTTTACTAAATTCCTGTATTTACCAAATAAAGGGCTTCTTTATAAAATTGCACAAACATGGCAGGAAACCAAACTTTCTCACTTAAAATTATACCTAGGATTTCAATACAGATTAGAGGCAGCTTCAACCCCTCGCCAGATTCAAAGACAAAGTCAGCAGCACAGCTGGGGAAAGGTGAAGGAAATGAAATTGACACACAGCTGCCACTTCTGGACAAATTCAGCCCACAAGTGGGCATCGGAATCAAAGGTTGTCAAATATGGCCTTGCATTTGGGTGCATTAATAACAGAGGCAGAGAAGAAACAAGTTCAAGCTTTAAGCAACAAGAAGATGCATTGCCAAGTGAGAGCTGTAATTTTATGCTTCTGATATAGACGTAAGCAATTAAGAAGTATAAGTTGTTTAAAAATAAGCTTAAATCTGCATTTTATGTATGCAAGTTTGCAGCTGTAATGGGATTATGATGTCAGCAAAGGGAGAGAAGTTTGCAGCTGCACTGGGTTATGGAGGTAGCAAGCAGCTGTTAAAATAGAGAACTAACGGTGATTAATTCTTATTATGTGTTTGAAGATCTTACAATGAGTTCAGGACCCAAACCCTCCCAAAGGGAATGAAATGAAGGAGGAGGATTTTAAAGGGGGTGGGGGAAATAGGGAAGATTTAATGTTTACTTGGTCTATTCTGCTCAGTCTTAAATCTCTTTATATTTCAGTATTCACCAAATTTGTACTTAAAATATAATTTCAATTACTTTTATCAGAAAAAAAAATATCTACCTGATAAACCTAGTGTTTTCATATTTCCTATTGAGTATTATACAGCATGGGAAATTACCTACATCCCAAAGATACCCACGGATATTGAATAATCTGGAAAAAAGAGAAACTGCTGAGCTTCAGTTCATCTGCAAATTTGACACCATCAGCTCAGGATTAAACAAAGACTGTGAATGGCTTGCCAACTACAAAAGCAGTTTCTCCTCCCTTGGTTTTCACACCTCAACTGCAAGAAGAGGGCCTCATCCTCCCTGATTGAACTAACTTCATTATCTCTAGCCTGCTTCTTGCTTGCCCCTGGAAACTTCCACTACATGCATCTGACGAAGTGGGTATTCACCCACGAAAGCTCATGCTCCAATACGTCTGTTAGTCTATAAGGTGCCACAGGACTCTTTGCTGCTTTTACTGACAGTAAAGTTTATACGCTGAGATGAGAAGAGATGAACTAATCACTCTGTGATAAAGTAAACCAGAGCTAGGCAGACAGAGAGTAGGAAATATTAATCAAACATTTCATCAAGTAAGAAATCAAATTTCAATTTGCCATGCATGCACCCCCATTCTGTATTTGCTTTCTGTGAGCAAAGTTTTGTTCCTACAAATATCAGTGGGAAAATGAATTTCAAGCGTTAACCAAATTCTTTAACACAATGGAATTTGTCTGGGGGTGGAAGTAATAAGCCTCAGCTATTCCCAGTCAATTTACCCCACAAAAAAGACACTCTTGTTTTAACAGAAGCACCATAAAGGAAGTGCAAGACTTGAATGTCAAAGCTATGCTGCTGGTGTTCATGTTAGGTCTTGTCCCCTGGTGTCTTCTCAGGGTCTGAAAGTGCCTTTTGGAAGACCCCTTTCCTCCTCGACTATCTCCTCTTGCTCATTGTGGGCTAGATTATGAGATGCTCTTGTTTGACTGTGCAGAGTCAGTGTGGCGAAGGAGAAGAGCTCTTTTGGTCAGCTACTTCACTACAGCACTACAGCATTGTGTTGTCTCCAATATGAGGATGCACAGGGACTGTTCACTCTTGCTCCAAGCTAAGTAGCAAGCCCAAGGCATGAGATTTCTATTTATGCTGGAGGCAAGGACCAGCTGAGAAAGCAACACTGGACTCTGTAATTTAATAGAAAAGATAGGGGGATTGGATGTGAAGGTGTTGGGGGAGATCTAGCACCTTAACGAGCAGTCTGGAGATAGAAGCTGTGAGGAGCTTGTGTGGGGTTGAGGAGTAATGAGTAGGTGCATGCTGTGTTATGGCAGAGTGCCCAGAACTTGAAAGGAACTCTATGAGCCAATCATCTTCCAGGGTCAGATGTATAAGAATAGTTGGAGGCAAGGAAGGTGAGTGGGGGATTGTGAAGGTCATCGCAAAGAAGTGGGCAGAAGATCTAAGTGAAGATAAGCATCCCAACTTTTTGACACTTTGGCTGCCTCCCAGGAACTTCCTGCAGGTCCTGAAAACACTGATTTTGCTGCTTTACAGTCCATTGTGCCTTCCAGCTTTCACTGCACAAACAAGAATAAGAAAGGCAGGACTTGGGCAAGTTGAGTTTGTGGATGACACCAAATACTCAGTCATGGCTGGTAAATTAGAACCCATTTCCCACATGCAACCCACAGCTAAACCACAGTGAGTCAAAGGAATTTTAAGAGCATGAAAGTAGCCATCCCAAAAGGAAGAAGCACGCAAGGGACACTGATATTTTGTGGACTCTAGCTGGGAGCCTAGAATATTGATTTGTATTTGCAGTTATGCAATCCAGAAACCACACTTTGGCGCTCCCCATTGATGATTATCTCCTCTACTATCACTCTATTATTTCACCTGAGTGAAAATGTTTCACTGATGAGTGCTATTTGGACATAAAGGGGTCTAAAGTGGGATTGGATACCACTCTGATGACAACAACTGTTCTGACGGTGGGTTTGGAGAATCAGCCAAGGAAACATATTAACAGGGAGGGGAGGATATTAAATGGACGATCAAACAGAAGAGTAGTCCTAGGACATAAAAGCATAATGAATGGCTCTTCCATTGTGATGTGCGCCTCTCAGTGTTCAACTCTGATGTGTTCTATCTAGACATTCAGTTATGGCTCATAGGTCTTGTAGGTCTTGGTGTGGGGGTTGGCAGTAACACAATGTGCTACATGCAAGTTAGCAGGTAGGCCTGGCAGCTAGAGCACTGGGATTAACAGCAGTGTCCTCAAGAGGCCAGAGAAGTGGATGATGGGTAATTAGTTCCTCTATCCAGGCACTGAGTTAGGTGAGCAGGCATCATCAGAATGCCAGCTCTCAGGCCCTGGGTAGTGTCTGCTCCTAGAGGGGATCCAATCTATCAGCATGAGTACACAAGTTGTGTGACAGAATTTAGGTCCTGAACTATAATGCCATGACCAGGAATAGCCCCACTGGCCCAGATTACAAAAATAATTTAGAACACAAGCACTGTGTGTGTGTGGGGGGGGGGGTTAGGTTTAGACAGTATGTCCATGTTATAATTAAGAAGCAATTTTTATTTGAATCGTGTGTTTTGTCTTTGTTTGAGTATGTTCTCAGCAAAGACAAAGATCAAGACAAAATCTACACAGAACACAACCAAGATAAAAGGCAATCATAAAGAGACAGACAGAGAAAAAGAAAAACCCAGAAAAAAGAGAAGACAAAGAACAGAGAGACACTAAAGAGGACACAGAAAAAAGATAGGCAAAATGAAAAGACAAAGAACACAAATGATAGAGTATCAGAAAACATGTAAGAGATGCACAAAAGGAAAAAGGGGGGGGAGAGAAGACTAAGAACAAAAGACATGGAATACTGAACAGGAGCAGGAACACACGCAAAGAGAAAATTGGGGAAGGAAGTGCATTGAAGAGAAGGCACGAAACATGGCCCAAAGAACAAAAATAAATATAATGAGGAGATAAAACAACTAATAACCTTCTGATTTGCATTAAAATAGTCACATGAACTCACACAATAATAGAAATGCTGTCAGGCTGAATAAAGAAATTTCTCGTGTCCTTAAAATTCTGCCAGACTGTTTTAATTCTGAAGCTCTGAGTTTGGATGGTTTTGGAGTCCAGGCTGTGGGAGGAAGGGACTGGCAAGGTGAAGCATTAACTCCTGCTTCAGGAGAAATAGCAGCAACTAGGTAGAGCTTGGGGGGCTGTGCTAATTACAGCATGGATCCTACAAAAGACATAAGAACAGGTCAAGAGATGTTGAAGCAAAATGTTTGCATGAGTTGAATCTTTCATTATTAATTTTTTTCTAGATAGGGAAAAAAAACCCTACAATTAAAAGAACCTTGAAACAAATCTCTTATGATTGTTAGTGCTGCTACTGATTGTGCAGGTTGGATGGAGGTTGTGCTAACTGTATCTTGAGATACAGAGGGGTTGATTGCATAAGTTAGGCTTCTTTAGTTTTGACCTAATTGCACAATGGATTGTCCAAAGCTAATTGTTCATATATTGACATTTATTTCTGTGATCATGTTTGCTCTGCCTTTGTTTTTGCACCATCAGTCTTCATAATGGATTATGCATTCACTGGTAGTGCCCAGTCTAGAACTGATTTCATACTTTTTTCATGGTGGAGCACCCTCTGTAATATTTTTATTTAAATCCTATGCAGAAATGAATGGATCAGTGTCACTGTTGCAGAGAAGCATAAACATCAATAATCCCATGGACCACTGCAGTAAACCTCTCACCACACTTATTTGGTTGACACAAAGAGAAAAATCAGCAGTTAGGGGGTTACATTTTTCTACATAGTTATATTTCACATACCAGTATTTTTAGATTTCTGGGTTTGTTTTTTTCCTTTTGCGATTTCCTTATTTCTTTCAGACCATTTTCACCTTATTTCTGGGCTACTTCTCCGTAAGCGCAAAAGGGGAGGTTCGGAAACTTCATGTGAGCTTCCTGAAAATGAAACAGATCACCTATAAAAAAAAATCCTAGATGAAATGTACAGTTAGAGTTTAATATCTCCCCAAGAAAGAGCTGGCTTTAATCACAACATAGGATTTAAAATTCATTGTTGTACTCAGTTTATTGATTTAATAATGTATTTATAATTTATGATTTCTACAGCAGATGGAATTCTATTTCAACCATTTGATGAAGATTAATCAGAGGATAATGTGGTTCTGAACCTAAAAGACTCTCCTGGTGCTGAAGTAGCAGATTGTTTTCCAGCACTCCAAATCCAACACCCTTCTGATCATGCAATTTATGCTACTTCACTACTAAATTATAGCATGATTAATATCTAAGAGTACTATCTGAAGTAAAAGACTTGTATGCATTTATAGTATGTCTAAGTGAGAGGTGAATGGAGAAGTAGGCAGCATTTACATTATTTTTACAAATTTTGCTAATTAATCTTTGAGATTTTCCATTGGTCATTATTCCTGTTAGCTTTGCTGTCATTCACTGTGCTTGGAATCATTTTATCAGGGTTCTTTTAAATTTTTCAGTTCCCTCATCCAAGACCAGTACTTGCCAAAGTGATTCTAGATGCGACAAGTATTCTGATATCAGACCTTAAAACCATATTCCTATTAACATCTTTCTTTTATCTGCATATCAATATTGACATTATTTTTGCAGGTTACATATTATGAACTGCTAGAGGTAGCTATTAATACTTTATTCCAGTGTCAAATTTTCTGGTGGGCTGAATCATTGTTTTCTTTGAAAAGTACGAACTAGTACTAGTACAAGTGCTAGCCCATTAAAAATCATTCTGGAACTGACAAGACATCAATGAGAAAAGGTAGATCAGAATGATAATATTTTCATGTCACTGTCTTATGTACTCTCAAAGACCAATCTTTCATTTCGATTTTGTGGGTACCTGAGATACTGGTCTTCATAACTTTCACTAGTGCTTGAATTCACTCTTTCAGGACCAAATAAAAGCAGTCCTGGACAAGGGACTGTGTGATTTTCAATATTTTACTATTATTTATATAAAATACAAAAATTTTAAAAACCACCAATCAAGTTGTATCAAAGGCTATTTGATTATATTGTCACAAATTAGAAGTTACTTCTTTCATGTACACGCAATCTTCTCAACTCAGTAATTAGAGAACAATTCCTGTGTTGTACACATCCAAACAAAATCTTTCTAAAATAGTTCCTGTTTCTGCCCATCCCATCCCTATAGTAACATGTAAAAGATGCATTCTACCAAAAGTTACAAAATGTACTAAATGATGGCCATGCTTACGCTATTGCTTTGGTTATGAATGATATGAATGCCCAAGTTGGTGAAGACAACCTCAGATACAACCACTGCATGAGTAAACACAGAATTGATAGGCAGATGGACAATGGTGAAAGATTTATGAAGCTGTGAGTATTATGACCTGTGCATTGCGGGAGGGGTCACTTTTCCCTCATCACCCAAAAACACAAACTAACATGTGTAACATAAGGGGTGGCCATCAGACTGTAGAGACAATGATTCAAGAAAGAAGGCTGACGTGGTTTCGACATGTTGTACGGATGTCAAAAACCTGTATTCCTAGAGGTCCCTTGATTGGATACCACCTGGTGGAACCATGAAAGAGGAGAATAGCAGATGTCATTTAAGAAATCCATTGAGAAAATATCACTGTTGTGGACACAGACTATAGTGGAGCAAGTTGTGTGGTGTTAGACAGATGGATGTTGAAAGACTGGGGTTTGCCTCATGTGTCACAAGGCATGAAAGCATTGAATAAAATAAAAAATCCCCATCTACTACTGTAAAATTCTCATCCACTACTGTATCCTTCTCTCTGACATCGCCTAATCCCCATATAAAAAATGCAGCTTCTAAAATTATCTTCCTTGTCCATCTGTCTGACCATTTCACCCCTCTCTTTGGATCCCAGCACCACTATATCAAGTGCAACGTTCTTCCTGTTGCCTTCAGGGCACTGGATAACTCTGCCCTACTATTAATCTGCTGTTGACTTTTTTTTTTTTGCATTATCCCTCATCTCCACTGTCATCTTCAACCCCTCTGCTGAACCACTCATGCCAGCTTCAGCACTTTGTGCACTTTTTCTTATTATATAGACCATCCTTTTAAAGCTCACTCACAAAGAGGCATCCATCACATCCAAGTCCCTCCTGAAAACTCAATTCTATCATGACACCTACAAGAAACTAAGTGGATGATGGTAGTGGGCTTCTGGGGTACTTGAGAATAGACAGCCTATAGTCTTTATATTTAAAAAAATGACTAGCAAGGTGTTGTCAATCACCACTTGATTTGTGTTTTGCATTACTTCTATCTTCTGTCTCTTGCATTACTTCTATCTTCTGTTATCTTTTTAGATAAAAGCTCCTCAGAGACCACACCTTCTTTTGTGCTCCTAGACAGTTTAGCATGCATAGTAGTTGCTATGGGGAACAAAACATACCATAACATCAAATGAAACACCATCTTCCTTGTTGAGGAGAATAAAATGTTGATGGGTCTGAAGGGATTCCCCTCTTACCCCTCAGACTCACAGGGCAGTATGGAGTCCTGCCATACCAATAATCCACTTAACAGAAAATGTCATATCAGGGCTGGCTAAGTATGTTTCTGATTTGAGCATGTTCAGTCTTCTGAAATTCCTGAAATATTTTACTCATATGAATGTGGTAAAAAATATTTTTAAACACCAGTATATATATTCTCTATCCACAAACAACTAGACCAGAGAGGAACGAGTAAGCTCCTCCCTGCTCCTTTGACAATAATGCCAAAATATTCAAGTCAGTAGAACCACCTAATAATCGAAAGTGAAGTGCAAGTAATTAGCACTAAATTAATAGAGGCAAGTCACCATCAGAGGAGTTGGGAGTGGCAAGAAAACAAAACCTTGCTTCTTCCCGCTCATTTATGCACCTCTTTCAATGATGGCCAGTTTGAAGTGAGCATGCCACACCACATTTCACATTCCTGGTGCAGTGGAATAAGGTGAGCTGTGCAAAGGGCTCTCGGGAAAGCGTGCTGGTGCAAGATTGCTTAGAGTGTCCTGTTCAGAAATTCACCTCATTGTTCTTGTAAAAGGATGGCCATCCCTCAGCCACCGCTGCTGGAAAAGCATATGTGCAAAAGATGCATAGGCATAACAGTGACCGCTTCACACCCACTGTCAGATCACCTTGGGGCTGTGAGATCCTGGTGGGTATGTAAACCACTTCCCCTAAACTACTGCTCAAGAAATGAAGAGGCTCCCTGCTCCCCATTCCTGCTTAGCACACCTATGCATAGTAGGACAGCATTTTGCCCATACTCTCACTAGTGTTGCCGCTCACTTGCTTATCCATAAAACTATAAGTAAAAAAGAAAAATCCTCAATTATATATACCAGATGCACAAGCAATCTTGTGAATAAATGCATACTGTATGCTGAACCATCAGCATCTCTCTAATATCATTTTTTCATCTGTTCATGCAGCTTACCCCTGAAGCTTGCTGGCAGTGCACTTGACTGCAGTGGGAGAGACTCACAAATTCAAAGCTAGACTTTAACAGAAGGAAACTGTTTCACTCCTGTCTTCAAAGCATTTACATAAATACAGAAACAATGACATCAAAACAGAGTATACAAAAATTCATCTGCAGCAGATCATCAGACAGCCAGTATTCCAGCCAGCGCACTGACATGAGACTACCATGAAGGCAGCTCTAAGACCACTAAGGAGTATGGATGAGATTCTGCCCTGCATCTTCAGGAGGCCTTTAGCCAACTTTTCTCTCCCTTTTCTGGGCTTCCCATTAGCGGCTTAAACTCTGGGGACTTTCCTACTACGCCAAATACACCCTTCCTCTTCCCAGCTCCAACCTCTATGCCAGGAATTGTGAGGTTCCTGTATAGTCCCTCCATACAGTGCCTATGCTGGGAGAATTCTTTCGTAGCCAGAGAAGGGCTTTTAGAGACAGTGTCTGAGACTGGAGCATCATATAGGTCAGAGAATGGCTGAACTTCAGCTTGGGAGGGATTCTATCTGTGGTCCAGGGAGAGAAATTTGCACCTGTAAAATTTGTACTTGCAAAATGAATTGAAGATCAAATCTGGGTACCTGCCCTTCTAACTACCTGATCTGCACCCTCAAATAAGAAGTTAGAGAGAAACGTACCGAGACATGCATCCAGCATCAATTCAGCTACAAGTGTAGAAGGAATGCTGCCCTTTCAAACATTTACCCCTAAATGAGAACTGGTTCCAGCAAATTCCCAAACCACAGCCTTACAAGGTTTGTGTACTTTAAAGGTCCAGTTCAGCTCATTTCAGAAAAATAAGGCCAGACATCTTTTCCCCTATCTTCTATATGAATTTTATTGTTTTATAATGCTGGGGCATGTTACCTAATTGGGTGTTCCACAGCCTAATCTGTCTCTTTCCCTATCGGAAAAATACTGTGTGTTTAGACCCAGCTGTTGCCCTGTGTTGTAGAGTTATCAGTCGTATTCTTCCAGAGAGACGTTCTGAGGTTGAGGACATTCCTAAAAGGCATTCTAAAGGCGAGCTAAAAAGCATTTTAGAACAATTTCCAGAAATAATTAATATTAGTTGCGAGTCTAATACCAGTAACATGTACCTTTCCCTCTTTTTTAGCATGTCTGTCAAATAAAGTAATTATTAAGGACTGACAGTGTGGCTTTTTCTGCAAACCAGTGGTGATTGTCAGAGTATTTCACTTTTAAATTATTATGATGTTAAATGGCTTTAATTGCTGACACTCTCCTGATTCACAGAGCATTTTTATCACATTTATTAAAAAAGGCCAAAGTTTATTTTACAATCTGCAATAAAGCAGAACACAAAAAAACAGCAATTGGCTCACTGCTCCTAACCCATTAGCTTTATACACAGCCTGCATATTATTCCTGCTCTATAAGTGATGTGAAAAGCAAAATTGAAGTCCTATACAAAATTTGATCATCTTACTTAATAACAACAGATGCTCAGAGCGGTGGCATTTTGAAAAGAGCTCTGGTTATTAAATGGCAGGACATTTGGCATGCTCTAGCATTATACCATTTGAAAGCCATAGAGTCACATAAATGGCCGATGAGAGCTAGAAAAATTTGACTTCTGTCTGCATAACAAAAATTCACTTCATTTAGAAGATGTTAAATGGCAGGATTGCATTCCAAAAGAAAAGTCTGTAAAACTTAGTAGAGTCAACTGCTTCTTTTTATCTAGAAGATGCAAGAAAACAAAATTTGGAGGGCAGGGCAGGCTCGGGTAAAGGAGAGCAGCACGGCTGAGCAGCCTTAACAGAGAATTCTAATGCCTTCAGCTGCTGTGTGTCAAAACCTGGTGTCATTTGGAAAAGGTTTTGGCAGAAAATTTTCTTCTTTATTTTAAAATGGAGATATCCACAATATGCAGTCAAATTAAAGTAAATGCACTATGTCCTGACAACACATATGCATCATTGTAATTGTGTTTCTTGTTCTATAGACACAATAGATATTAGATGGATGCTTAGCTTCTTCACAATATTAACTGTAGAATCATTATTGCCCATCATGCAAATGCACCCATAGAGCATGTAGTGCATGTATTTTCACACCATATTTATTTGGTTAGAAATTTGTATATTATAAAAAGTTCTGAGAAAAAGTGATGAATGTACGCAGAAGCTAAATGACAGGTGGTAATAAGTCAGATTTTTTTTTAAATTTGAGCCAAGGGCCATGTTGTGATAATTGGGCCTACAAAATTTACCCTCATTGTGGCTCACCTGTGAAAAGTCTGTGAAAGTTCATAAAATGTCACCACAACCTATAGTAACAAATGTTCATGGGAAAAGATGCAAAAGCAAGATTGAGAGATTGAAGTAGTCCAAATATAATTCAAGGACTGCGTTAAGATCAAGAACAGTGTGAAATTAGAATTCAATGACCCAAAACTGGTACATCAGAAATTAGGCCTAATTAGTGGACAAAAATAATGAGGGGATGGGCTATTCCACCCAGCACTCTCTTTTGGGGTTCAGGAAGGGACAAATGGATGGAGGCTACTGAAATGCATGGCTGACTGAAAAAAGGGGAAAGAGTGACCTTTACCATCATGACTGCCACCTCTACCACCTCCTGAGGTTCTGAACCTTCATCCCAATCCTGAAAAATGCCCAGGCCAGAGAGAAGGACCCAAATGACATTGCAACCCTCATTGGTTCCAGCTATATCCCTAACATCACCTGGGATGTGAAACTTTGTCTCTTCCCCCGCACCACTGTCCTTTTCCTTCTTTACCTTATTTCTTTTCTTTCTCCATCTCTCTTTTTTTTCCTTCAGTCTAATAAGAGTCTAGCTTAGCTGGCCAAGATAGCATATTTTACAACACTGCTTAAGCCTGTGACCAGAGAGACAAATAAAAGCAATGTCTGAAACAGCCTGATACTGGTACAAGTTTGCCAGGTCTCAAAGTGGCTAATAAGACTGTGTGCTTTGCTTGTGTTTTTCCAATAGCGAGGTTCAAAATAAGAGTCAACATCAGAGTCAGAAGCTGCATGTTCCATCATTGCTGTTTTTTTCCTCTCCCCTTTTGTGTGTATATATTGTTTTATCTTCTAGAAAATGGAATCAGATTTTCTGAACAACAGCGACAGCCACAGCCCATCTCAACTAACTTCTTCTCTTTTCCCAAAAGGACAATCACTACCATCTAAGAGACTGTCAAACAAGGGTTTTTCTTTCTAAAAACTCTCTCCAGCTAAAAGGAAAGGAAGCAAGGGATATTGTTAAAGTGAAAGCTTTACTTAGGGCAGGTCTACACTAAGGGCGGGGGTCGAACTAGGGTACGCAAGTTCAGCTACGTGAATAGCGTAGCTGAACTCGAAGTACCCTAGTTCGAACTACTTACCCGTCCAGACGCCGCAGGATCGAAGTCCGCGGCTCCAAGGTCGACTCCGCCACCGCCGTTTGCAGTGGTGGAGGACCGGAGTGCACAGGGAGTTCGAATTATCGCGTCCAGATTAGATGTGATAGTTCGAACTCCGAGAAGTCGAACTCACCGCGTCAACCTGGCAGGTAAGTGTAGACTAGCCCTTAGTATTAAATATTTCAAATGCTTTACCTGGTTTTTTCCTTTTTTCTGTATCTTTAATTAAAAGGTTTAAAAGAATTTGTAATGGTGTTTGCCATGGTACTTCGCAGGCGGAGGTCTCTGTATACCAAACTCTGAACCTTGTTTAATGCTGTTTAATGTTGTACAGTTTCAGTGTCATGACCTTTGAGTCTTTGGACCCATATGTTCCATCTAAATTAATACAACAGTAATTTATACTGTACACTCATCAAGGCGAGAATTATCATGCGGTTTTTGTCTAGCATATTTTACCTATACTGATGCAGCCTGAACAACTACACATTGTCCTAAAAAAATCCCTTAAAATGCAAATAAGCACATACAATGTCCAAATTGAATGTTTTACTAGCATATAGCTGAAAATAGCCCATTAGTTTCAAAATTCAAGAAAGGATTCACTGGGCTATGATTCTGTGTATATGATTTTTACGGCTACTTAATAAAATCTTGAAGATAAGGGGGTTATAATGGAAGTTCTTATGCACCCTTAACTATGGCATTGCAAATGGTGCTGCTATAATGAAGGGTGTACTGTTTGTTTTATGATAATCTGCCTTCAGTGTGACAGACTGTCACCTGCATGGGGGGTAACTTTCAGCACTATATTAGTCCATATGGCACAAGCTAAATTGTATCTAAGCTATGGGCTAATTATGGATGAGTTAATAAAACCAAGCAATGTCATTCTGGCCATTTCTTCTGGTCCTTTGCCGACCCCCCAAGTGAGTTATTGCCTGTGTTGCTCTCTTAAACTATTTTCAGTTTTGTTCCTGACAGTTGCTGTGGAGCTTTATGTCTAAGACACTTTAATCCCTTTCGCTCACTCTCTCCAATTTAAGACCAGATCAAAACAATCAGAGGTTATTCTTTACACTTTTTCCAAGTCATAACTTTCCCCTGTTAATCGATAAGTACTGTAACTCACCAAATCTTAAATGAATCATGTAGAAGTTTCCCATAAATTTGTTTGGGCAATGGTGATATACCACATGGGCTTTACTATATCAAAGTTCCTTCAAACATGTGCTAGCTTGCTTAACCATAGGGACCAAATTGACAGAGGGACTTGCCATTTGATGAGCATCCCCAGTGGCAGAAACTCCACAAGGACAGAGGAAGACAGGAGATTGCAGTGACTTCAGTGGGCCTATTTATATGCTTAAAGTTAAGCACAAACTTAAATGCTTTGCCAGAGTAGGACCCAGCCCATATTCCTTCCTCCCCTTTAAAAAAAGAAGGCTCTTAAATGTCAACCGCTTCCACTCAGGTTACAAACATTAATGTCACCACATCACTCTGTGACTGCTCACTGTATGGCACTTATTCATGCCTTTAGGTTGTCAGCTCCTTGACTATATTCTTTGTAAGCCATGTACGGTACTATATACAAAATAACCAGCCAAGTGCAATACTATTAGTAGAGAATATCAAATGTCAATCCACCAGAAAGCAGGAGAGATACTGAGTTGTAAGGAAATCTTGTCTGTATTTGATCAGGAAAAATAACTTAAATAAATTCAACCGCAGAAAGGGAATGGTAAGAGCAGGGCAGCTGAGAAAAAACAGAAAATTCTCCAAAGCTGTTTTGTTCTCCCGCAAATCCATTGCTGCTGCTGCCAAAAAACCAGAAAAGCTAAGGAAGTCCTATGTTACGCAGGAAGTCAGACTTGATGATCACAGTGGTCCCTTCTAGCCTTATCTATGAATCCTGCTCTGCTGTTCTTGGTATATGGGACTGAAAGGGTGCCCATAAGGATAGAAAAGGGAAGGGAGACTAAAGGTGCTTGCATAGCAGAGGTTTGAATAAAATAGTTTAAACATAAAACATTTGAATAAAATAGTTTAAATTCCACAACATAATCAAATTAGCTGACTACTTTAATCAGAGCTGGCATTAAAGATGTCCCACTGTACAGACTCCCGGAGGCAGAAGACACAAGTCAGGGCACAGCTCAAACCACTACCACACCTGCCCTGCCATCCTGCTCTGTACCAAAAGTCTTAAGGTGGGTGGGGAAAGGTTTGGAGCATCTGTCTGCCCAGTACTCCTTCCAGGCAGTCTCCACGGATAAGATCTCTCTGGAGCCTTGGCTGGAATTTGAAGACATTTAATGTTCACTGTGTTCAAAGAAACACGCATTCCCACTCCAGGTGATTTAGAGATTAAGGGAAACAACTAAAAAGGCAGAACAAATATGAAATCTCCTTAAGAGAGAAAGCAGAGTTTCTCTCTCACTCTTTTTTAGAGCCTCCTGTGGGAACCCCAAAGCCCTGCCTCCTTGCCTCCACACATAGGCAGGCCTCTTATATTTAAAGCGTAGTACATAGTAAATGGAGTCATAGTTACATACATCACTCCCTCCCACAATGGAACCCCCTAAGAAGTCAGCAGCAGTAGTGCTGCCTACGTCTAACACAGCAATCTCCAAGGGAGTAAGGATGTTCTAACTCTATACTGCTGTACCCACAATGGTGAATCTGGCCTTTGGTCTTTGTTTTCCCAGTGTAGACCAGGGCTAAGGGTAAAATTCACACCTGTGTAGAAAGCCAGTGGGTTACACTAGTATGTGGCCTAAGCACTACCAGAGAGCAAAATTCTACCACCTTTATTAGTACCTTACTCCATGAGTAGTTCCACTGGTTTCCAGGAAGCTACTCACAGATTAAGATACTACTCAATTTGAGTAAGGATGGCAGCATCCAGCCCTAATTCAGCTTTCTAAAGTAGTCAATGCATTAATTCTTTTCTTTTTTCTCATTCCCTGTTTACCAGCAGCAGAAAAGGGGTGAGCAACATGAAAATGCAAGTATATCTAAGTAATGGTATAGGAATACTCTATGGCTTTGCCTTCCTTTGCTTCACAACCACTGGACTCCATCCACTTCCAAACTGCTAATGACATTGTTCCTATGTGCTCTCTGCAGTGGCCACATTCAGCCTTACATGGCTGTCCAACCTTTCCAATTGGGTTTATGGAAATGGCTTTAGTAAAAGCATCAGAATCAGTGAATCTCTTAACTCTCTGTGCCAAGGGAGATTTAATCCTTGGCTGATTAACATCAGTCAGCCAGAGAAGAAATATTATAGGGCCAAAAGTCTTCAGCTCTCTCCCTGGAAACAGAGGTCAGCCATGGACAAGAGAGATGGCTCATCAGGTCAGAGATTTCTTCCATAAGTCTCACGACTACAGAGAAGGGAAGGGGATCAAGTCCATTTTCAGTCAGAGGGGCTCTCCAATTGCAAACAAGAGCTTAGTTGCAGGCTTCCACCTCCTCAGTTATCACATGCACAGTGCACCAGACTGCTTCTCACCAGCAACTGGGGCTGGGAGATGTCAAGGGGAAACTTGATCTCTTGTTCTTTGCTCTTGGCCTTTTCACTCCTAGCTGCAGTAATGATGAGTTAAAAAGGCTTTTTTCTTTTGGCTAAAAGAATGTATATTTTTCAGCCAGTTGTTTCCATTTACTGCTTTGACTGTATCTGCCACGTAGTAGTATCTGGTGTACATTGTTGTCTTATATTTAGAGTATCCGATAGAAAATCAGCTCAAGGAGATTTCTTCCAGGAAGTTACTTTTGGCCCCTCTGGTAGGGATTTCAAGCCCTTGGACTATGAGCCCTTCTCAAGAAGCATAGGCTGGATTTTTGCAATGATTTGGAACTGAATACAAGCTTTTAGTGGAATCTCTTTGTCTGTCCTGAAACACATGCCCTGAGTACCCGGGACCTCCAAGTCACACAAAAAGTAAAAGGGGTAACTGATCATGCTTTACCTTATCTCAGATGGTCTCCTATTGAGGCAGAGAACAGGAAGGGATGACACCTGTCTTTTTTTCTTTTATTGCTATAAAGACACCTTAAGTAAGTGAAGTCATATATAATGTAGGATAACCTTGGATAAAGTGGAGTCAGATGTAATGCAGACTGTATACAGCATTATGTTTCCCAGCAGTACTGGGAATCCATATATTTACATAAACGAAAGGTTTTCTGTTAGAGTGGAAAATTCAATCATTTGATATTCAGCAGCTGGTTACTGTAAAATCATTCTTCTTCTATCTCACATTAATTTGCTGTAAGCTGATACACTTGAGCTTTTTAGACACTCCAAGTTGAATTTATAAAGATTGCTCAACTTGGAAAGGTCACTTGCTCCTGTACATATGAACATAACCATAGTAATCTGTAAAGAGCAGATATTGTTCTCATTGTTTGTAGAGAGTTTAGGAATGTAAACAGCAGTATCTTGGTACTTTCTTTGAGACGTCTCAAATTCACAAGCAATGTGTGTGAAGTTTACAAATATGATACATTTGCATTGGTTTTGGCAACTCTAGTCACAATCTAACTAAATCAAAACATTGCAAAGATCACACTCAACATTTCTAAGATCTAATTTAATTAAAAGCTGAAGGAATATTTTCAAAGGTTTTTCCTCTTCCTTTGCATACAGACATAAATGTTTACCAGAACCAAACTCCGCATTGATTTTGCTTTATCCTTTTTGTTAGCCTGAAGCCCCTCAAGGGATGAATGGATGAGGTTAAGAACATTCTGCACAGTATCTCTTGTAGTGATGATGAGAAAGATAAATACAGCATCATTTGGGTGAACTGCCTTATCAAGCTGCTTATCCCTATTTAATTTAGTGTAGAGTGCTCCCACTTTAAGTAAATACTTCACTAGTGCATTTTTAAAAGGCTCCTTTGTAAAGTTTGAATCAAACATCAATTATGAAAAAATCTAAAACTTAATACTATACTTCCTTTAATTTATGACCACCTGTTCTGACAAGGTCATCTGGCATGAGTTATTATCCTGTCTGATGTACTTGAGATGAACAAGGACATGGAAAATATGGTCATAACAAAAAGAAAAAAATACTGTACATTTGTTTGGTACTGTATCCTTGGCTTTAAATCACACTTTCCCCACATGCTCTGTAAAATGTAAAACCTTCATGAGCCCATGATTCTCCCATTTACCATTGTAAAGTCCCTTTTCTTTTCTTTTCTTTTGGCTCTTTTCTACATATTAACACAACAGGCCCGGTCCTTAGCTGCATAGCACTAATGAAGTTACACCAATTTACAGCATTTGATGTAAATCATTTGTAGGATCTAGCCCAGTAGATTTGCAATGCTGATTTCATGTTAATTATTGAAAACTTTCTACAACACTGGAATTTGCTCCCAACAGAGATCTGGCTGAGACTGAATCTAGCTGCCACCTTTTCAAGATGTTAAAAGACCCATTTTCTGAGGACAAATCCTGTCCCTGTATCCCGTGGCATGTTGCTTCACAATGCACTGAGTGGGAAGTGCAAGATTCTGCTGCATACATCAAAACTTTTCCTCTTCAAGATGCAGCCTGGCCCTCTTCTGACTCATTCCTCTCTTTCACCTCTGTTCTGCTGTACTTTCACTATTTGCCACTTCCCAACAGTATGGATTGGTGGAGTAGAATGGAAAATCCTGATTTGCTAATTTTCCTTCTGAGATTGATATCTATATGTCCCTTCTGGTCTGTTCTTGTTAATGTTCCCAGGACTATATTTTTAGGGCTTCTTAAGATAATGTATTGCCTTAAAAAAAAACAGTAAACAACCAAACATAACTCCCAAGATGCAGTTTTAGGGTCTGCTTCAAAGCCCAGTGAAGTCAATTCAATTAACTTCAATGGGCTTTGGAACAAACCCTTCTTTGCTTTAGAAATACATAGTTACTAGTTATAAAATACTGAGTTTCTACAGCACTTTGGAAGGACTGTTCCTATCATAGAATCATAGAAGATTAGGACAGGAAGAGACCTCAGGAGGTCATCTAGTCCAACCCCCTGCTCAAAGCAGGACCAACCACAACTAAATCATCTCAGCCAGGGATTTGTCAAGCCAGGCCTTAAAAACCTCTAAGGATGGAGATTCCACCACCTCTCTAGGTAACCCATTCCAGTGCTTCACCACTCTCCTAGTGAAATAGTGTTTCCTAATATCCAACCGAGACCTCCCGCACTGCAACTTGAGACCATTGCTCCTTTTTGTCATCTGCCACCACTGAGAACAGACGAGCTCCATCCTCTTTGGAACCCCCTTCAGGTAGTTGAAGGCTGCTATAAATCCCCCCTCACTCTTCTCTTCTGCAGACTAAACAAGCCCAGTTCCCTCAGCCTCTCCTCGTAAGTCATGTGCCCCAGCCTCCTGATCATTTTCGTTGCCCTCCACTGGACTCTCTCCAATTTGTCCACATCCTTTCTGTTCCGGGGGGCCCCAAAACTGGATGCAATACTCCAGATGTGGCCTCACCAGTGCCAAATAGAGGGGAATAATCACTTACCTCTATCTGCTGGCAATGCTCTTACTAATGCAGCCCAATATGCCGTTCGCCTTCTTGGCAACCAGGGCACACTGCTGACTCATATCCACTGTAATCCTCAGGTCCTTTTCTCCAGAACTGCTGCTTAGCCAGTCAGTCCCCAGCCTGTAGTGGTGAATGGGATTCTAGTGTCTAGTGGGATTTCAGTGACTGGGTCTCCTGATCCAGGCTTCCATCAACTTACTTGAAATGTCAGAGGCTTGGGTGCAGAGAGAGGCTGACAGTCAAGATTGGTGGAGATTAGTTTGAGAATGGAAGTTGATAGGCAGGAAATTTCCTGGTTTGGTACATAAGTCATTTTCATCATGTAAGATTCCCGGTTTTACTTTCTTTGTATGTGTGTGCTTGCACACTTGAGTGTTTGCCTTGTATGTGGAAGTGTATTTTGGTGTGTGTGTGTGTTTTATTTATTTATTTATATGTAAAAACAAGCTGTTCTGCCTTCATTATTAAAATACTCTCTCTCTCTCTCTCTCTCTCTGTATATAAATAAATAAAATACCTAAAGTTGTCATGTATCAGAGGGGTAGCCGTGTTAGTCTGGCTCTGTAGAAGCAGCAAAGAATCGTATGGCACCTTATAGACCATGAGTGGGCAAACTTTTTGGCCCGAGGGCCACATTGGGGTTGCAAAACTGTATGGAGGGCCGGGTAGGGAAGGTTGTTCCTCCCCAAACAGCCTGGCCCCCACCCCCTATCTGCCCCCTCCCACTTCTCACCCCCTGACTGCCCCCCTCAGAACCCTCCACCCATCCAACCCCCCCTGCTCTTTGTTCCCTGATGCCTCCTCCCGAGACCCCCTGGTCCTAACTGCCCCCTCAGAACCCCACCCTTTATCCAACCCCCCCCCGGTCCCTGTCCCCTGGCTGCCCCAACCCCTATCCACACCCCCACCCCTGACCGGCCCTCTGGGACTCCAATCTAACCCACCTGTTCCTCGTCCCCTGATCGCCCCTGAACCTCTGCCCCATCCAACCGCCCTCTACTCCCTGTTTCCTGACTGCCCCCTGGGACCTCCTGCCCCTTATCTAACTCCCCCCCCTTACCATGCCACTCTGGCAACCTCATCGTCCAGCCGGAGACAGACATGCTGCCGTGCTGCCCTGCAGGAGCGTGCAGCCCCGCCACCCAGAGCACTGCCCGCGTGGCAGTGTGGCTGCGGGGGAGGGGGAACAGTAGGGGAGGGGCCGAGGGCTAGCCTCTCTGGCCAGGAGCTCAGGGGCCGGGCAGGATGATCCCAGGGGCCAGATGTGGCCCGCGGGCCGTAGTTTGCCCATCTCTGTTATAGACTAACAGACGTTTTGCAGCATGAGCTTTCGTGGGTGAATACCCACTTCTTCAGATGCAAGTGGTGGAAATTTTCAGGGGCAGGTATATATAAGCAAGCAAGAAGCAAGCTAGAGATAATGAGGTTAGATCAATCAGGGAGGATGAGGCCCTGTTTTAGCAGTTGAGGTGTGAAAACCAAGGGAGGAGAAACTGGTTCTGTAATTGGCAAGCCATTCACAGTCTTTGTTTAATCCTGAGCTGATGGTGTCAAATTTGCAGATGAACTGGAGCTCAGCAGTTTCTCTTTGAAGTCTGGTCCTAAAGTTTTTTTGCTGCAGGATGGCCACCTTAAGATCTGCTATTGTGTGGCCAGGGAGGTTGAAGTGTTCTCCTACAGGTTTTTGTATATTGCCATTCCTAATGTCTGATTTGTGTCCATTTATCCTTTTCCTTAGAGACTGTCCAGTTTGGCCGATGTACATAGCAGAGGGGCATTGCTGGCATATGATGGCATATATTACATTGGTGGACGTGCAGGTGAATGAACCGGTGATGGTGTGGCTGATCTGGTTAGGTCCTGTGATGGTGTCGCTGGTGTAGATATGTGGGCAGAGTTGGCATCGAGGTTTGTTGCATGGATTGGTTCCTGAGCTAGAGTTACTATGGTGCGGTGTGCAGTTGCTGGTGAGAATATGCTTCAGGTTGGCAGGTTGTCTGTGGGTGAGGACTGGCCCACAGTTGGCAAGACAAACCCAAGAAAGAAACCAACAGGACTCCACTGGCCATCACATACAGTCCCCAGCTAAAACCCCTCCAACGCATCATCAGGGATCTACAACCCATCCTGGACAATGATCCCACACTTTCACAGGCCTTGGGTGGCAGGCCAGTCCTCGCCCACAGACACCCTGCTGAAATCTGGAACAAGACATTCTGGGCTACTTTGGAATCCACTTTTTATGTCCAAGTGGGGTACTGATACTGCACTTCCTTGTCTGATTTATGGTCATCAAAAGAGCCATCAAGCAGATAAAGG
The DNA here is from genome assembly GCF_020497125.1 of Mauremys mutica. Lineage (NCBI taxonomy): Eukaryota > Metazoa > Chordata > Testudines > Geoemydidae > Mauremys > Mauremys mutica. The sequence continues at coordinate 105,878,044 of NC_059078.1, forward strand.
CCACATTTTCTTGCCCCAGGGCCCTCATATTAACATGAGATCAGTGGAGTCACTTTGCAGGTCACTGTCCTGCTGTGACATTTGTTTTCCATTTGGGTTATTTAAATAGTTAATTTGTTTTGTATTTTCTCTCATTTATTTAAGTATTCTGTCTTACTGTGCTGCTCCATGGAAAATTGTGGAAAGCTGCAGAAGCCAAATGTACTTTCTTCCCCCTGATGTAGGTCTTTAGAAACCATGTATATGGAGACAAAGTGGAAGAGGTGTCAAATAATGATGGGAATAAAAACCTCACTAATGTACCAAAGATTCCTACCTTTCTGCAAGATGCATATCACATTTTTTTATATCCCAAGTAAGCGCATATTTTAAGGGCTTTTTTAATAATTGTATTATAGGTCTGCTCACACAACAGGCAATTGATAAATATTAATTTCAAGTAATTTACTGCTTTATGATGACCTTCATTCTTGCGCAGAGTGCCAGTATGAGGACTATGCATCACTTAAGTTACACATAAGCCCTCAAAAGTAAATCAAAGTAAAACGTTATGGACAGAAAATGGCTGTATGCACCACAGCTTGTCTCCCACTGCAAATAAGTTATATACTAAGTCAAATTAAGCTCTCACATGAGCTTGCTACCCATGTAAGAGCAGTATTCTGCCTACTACATATAACGGACATTTTCATAAATGGGAGTTAAATCCATGGATTAGGATGTTGTATGTCCCAACGCATATCAAAATTGTGTTCTTATTGGACAAAAATATATCTAAAAATTGAAAAAAGTTTACAGAATAAAAAAATATATAATGGTCACTCAGATTTCTTTTTAGATACGAGCTCCTGAATCAAAGAATTTGAGGTGGTGATCCAATGAGACTCAGATACTTCCTGCTGATTGTTACTGCCAGTTGAGCAACGTCATTGTTATGTTATGTTCTCACAGTTACATAAACATATTTTATGTAATCAGAAGGCAACGGTTCATTCATCTAATTTTATCTCTTTGCAATAAATTGAAGAACAGTTACTTTAGACTGTGCCACTCATCAAAGATGTATAAATGTGTTACATAAATCTAAAAATTAACAGAGGAAATTTACTTTCTTAGCCATTACTTTTAGTCCTTTGCAGTCTTTTAGTATCCTCATTAAGTTGGGGAAGTAAAAAAGGACTGTTTGTCAATAGAAAAGGAAAAGCCTTAGATTTAATAAATAACAATAATACATGGAAGTATTTTAACTCCTTGTTATCAGCTCACAGAACTAACCTATATTGCGTGGGGAAAAAGAGTTAGTTGTACAGGTATATAGAGTTATTCTACAAGTGTCTAACTGTCCTGATTAGTGAGAGAACAATGATGACTACTAATTTATCAACCAGTAGTAATATGCTCTTGCATTTCCCTTACCATAGTCAACATATGATGATAATCACAGCAGTTCTCTTTGGACTTCTTATCCTCAAGAGAAGTAGACATCATGGACTCTATCCTGACTATTTTTTAAACCCACTATTGTAGCTATTGTATTATCATATATAATTTGTTTCCAGCCAAGTGCATTAGCTGCATTGTACTGAGTTCTTGAGGTATACAAATTACACAGTGCCTATTTTCCATGGTTTACAGAGGGAGAAAACATTCTTTTCAATTATTTTTAAGGTCAATGGGCATAATTTTTGCTTGTCCTTATTCAAGATCCTATAAATATCCACTGGATGCAAAGGCAGAACTGGAAACCACCAGTTGCCTGTCCCAAATCATTCCAGATGAAAACCCAGAAAGGTTCCATTTGTGAATTTTTTTCCCCTGATGCTGGGTATAAAACTGAGGTTAGCTATGTTGTTTTCACTTCCCATTTGTTACTCCTGATCATTGTATAGCTGCCAAACCTTCTACAATCAAATGCCAGGCCATTTTCCCACCAATCAAATGCAGGATTCTCATACTTCTAGTTTCACAAACACCACAGAAGAGCTAACAGGAGGATACTGGGAGGCGGAAGACTTAAGAGAGGCCTAGTCAGGCTGGGAAGAAAGAAAGCCAACCCTGTCTACGTCGCTTACCTGCTTCCAATAGGCTCCAATTGAATCCAAACTACAATGAAAGGTAAGGAAACCGACAAAGGGAAAAAATATTGTGAAGCACAATAATAAGCTTAATCTGATTCAGCTACTGTTATGTGTGACGGGAGTTATTTTCATTTACGTCTATAAAGCATTTAGCACATTATGGGCAATACTGGAAACTACTACTACTACTAATAATAATAATTCATAGTAAACTTAAAGAAACACCACCACAAAATCTCCAATTGTATCCTATGGCTACATCCTAATGTCCATACGAAGGCTAAATTCCTTTTGAAGGCAACAAAGCCAATTCTCCCTTGCACTAGGGCTGCTTTGCACCACAAGGTCAGTGCAAAACAGCCTTAAAGCTGCTGGCATACCCACTACAGGGAAAGAAAAAACAGGTTAGGGGGATCCAGAAGTGGCTTTAGATCCACTGCAGTACTTCCTACACCATCCCTTGCAGCCAGAGCATAGTGTGCAGCTAAGATATCCCTGTGCACTGGTGGCACCTAGTTGCTGTAACACCCAGTATAAATTAATCTTCAGGCTGCTCTGATTTACACCCAGGGTCAGACCAGAGCCCACATAGCCCAAAATCAGGGTGGGGATACAAAAGACAATGCTGACACAACCCCCCTTGATCCTGCTGATCAGCAACACGCTCCTCAGGGAAACATCAAGGCCTGGGAATTTTGAATTAATAAAGACTGTGGGATTTGGCCCTTAGTGAATAACATTTAGGGTGTCAAAATAAATAGGACTCCAGAAGCTAACAAGCCATTTTTATGCTCACATCTAAGAAAGAATAATTTTCACCAGCAACTTGTTCAACGGAAGGGCATCAAAGTTAGTTATAAAAAACAACTACATTAGGGCTGATCCTCAGCTGGTGTAAATCAGCATAATGGCATCGGCTTCAAAAGAGCTATGCCCATGTACCCTAGCTAAGGATCGGTCCCGTTGTACTTAAACACTCCATCACATCTCAACAGTCTATGCTGAACTTAATGTTTATTCTCTTGCATTTAAAAGAGTAAAATAAAAACCTCTCATCTGCTCCTAGCGATTGCATTTCATTTTTCATTCATTAACAATATCAGCCATGGCCACAGAAAGGTTGTCCAGCTGCTTTGATTCATATTTAAATTGGCTTCCAAACAACAGTGCTTCATGGATATTTGGACGCTCCTAGCTTTCACTTGTTTTGTCCTCACGCAGATTGTTTGTCCCTCCTTTCAGCTCAATAGCCTCTTTCAATTTATAACAAACCCAAGTATACAAGGGAATATCACAAAACACCTCCAAAGATGTAGTGCAATTTTGTATTCACTGGTATGTCAATTACTAACAACCCACTACCTACTACTATGAACAGGATTACTGGAAAAATCCTCTGCTCCTGTAGAAAATATTTTCCCTCAACTGGGTGCATGAACAATGACCAGATCCTGAAATCCTTACGTGTGAGCAGTCCTTATTTCTGCCACTTGTCTGACTGATTTTAATGAGAGCTCTTCTCATGAGTAAAAGGGTAAAGTATTGGGTCATTCAAATGTAAAATGTTGGGGGGTTGGTTGGTTTGTGGTTTGTTTTTTGCTTTTGGGGGTGGTTTGTTTTTTTTTCTTTTTTTCTGTTCTTTAAAATAAATCAGGTATAAACACAATGGATCCAATTCTACTCTCAGGGTATGTCTATGCTGCAATTAAACACTCTGTGTCTGGCCTGTGTTAGCTGACTCAAGCTTGCAGAGCTTGAGTTGCAGTGAGCTGTCTGGGCTGAGGCTGAAGCCCGGGACCCTTGCACAGCCCCAGAGCCCAGGCTCTAGGCCCAGACGTCTACACTCCAGTTTTACAGCCCCCGATCCCAAGCCCTGTGAGCCCAAATCAGCTGATACAGGCCAGCCATGGAGGTTTAATTACAGTATAGATATATGCTCAATTACCCAAGTGTTAATCAAAAGTTATTCCACAACAGATTTATTCTGGATTTGCACCAAAGTAACTGAGATCAGAATCTCAAAATATCAAACCCGAATAAATTTATAAATTGTTGCTTGTTATTTGTAAAAAGTCTGGATTTTCAAGAAAGTACATGATATATCTATATAGATTTTACATATTTTATGTTCAGATTAGTTCTTGATTACTATATTGTACCCAAATAATATACAATTGTTCTGAGGTGTCTAATTATATGTTGAATCAGATTCTGATTACTCTGTTACAAATCGAGAATAAATCTGTTGTGGAATTACTCTTCATTTACACTTGTGTAACTGAGAGCACAACATGGATCACAGTATTTACACCTGATATTTATAGATATGTTATGGATTTTCAAGAAAATCTAGACTTTTTAAAAATAACTAGCAGCCACTGACAGAGTTCACCTAATACTGTGTTTCTGGATGAAAACAAATAACTTCCACTAAGTATTTTATCATCTACACCATCACTGAATAGTATATGAGAAATGAGGCACAGACACAAACACACACTTTCTTGTATGAAAAAGTTTAATATGTTTGGTAGGACCTGCTGCTACACCACTGAAGTTTGCCACAAAATTCAAAAGGAGCAGGAAAAGATTCCATTTAAGTGGTTCTCTGAAACTTTTAAAATTGTTATGTATTAATCATTAAAACTTTCTTCCTCTGACTACCTTATTGTGTGGCTAACCAGAACCATGACAAAAATCTGGAAAAAAAAAACAATGAAAAATCTCCAGCTGGAATTCTAAAAGGACAAATACTTATCCCTTTTACAACAGATTCTTCTGTTTTCTTCCCTGTTTCAAGGCAACTCATCATAAGCACAAACCTGATATTTGTGACCACAAATTCTCCCTTTCTAATTCCACCTGTGCTGAAAGGGGTTTTTCCTAATGAAATGGCATGAGTAATTTGTGGGTCCAAAAGCGTGTTTTGAACCTTAGCTTTTTCCTTTCCCAGACGCTCAAGCACACACAGTACCGAGAGCCTTAATTTGTGAATGTCATTGCTTTTTTCACTTTACATACTATTAATATAGATTATTGATTTTATATATAATTAATGCATTTGCATGTGCTTCAATAGCCCTAAATATTTACAAGTGATAAATCTTGATGCTGATAAACAAAATTTTTCTGCTGGTTTACTACCTTGTCTTCTCCCCTCTCCCATGACTATCACTAGCCTCATGCGCTAAAGCCCTATGGTTTCTTCCATAAAATATGTTTGGAGATTTCTCACTTAGGTTAACAGTGACAATTATTAGACCTGGCACATATAAACAAAAAAAGCAAGAGGCATTAACAGGTCTATTCACTAAGGGTTCTGCACCCTTTACATGAAAAAACCTTAAATAAAAGTAACATGCCTAAATTGTGTAAATGTCAAGGTTTTCTTATTCATTAATTCCCATAACCTTGATGTGCAACTTTCCCAACTCTGTCTATGCTCCATGGGAAGGTACCGGACAGGAAAAAAAAAGTCATCTGGCACATTCGCTAGCTCACGAAGGAGCAAAAGAACAGAAAATGATACAAAAAAAGCACTTATGTGAATTGCACCTACGAAGAAGCATTCATTTACGCACTCATTTGCGTTATATCCAGAGGGGATTTACAGCAATGGTGTTCACTGTGCAGTCCCGCTTGTCCACAAGAACAACTTTACTACATTCTATTTGTGTGATACAAATCTACACAGGCTGTACACACACAAACAATAGTGGGTAGACAAGCTTATTCTTCTCATTTTAAAACTGTATCAGAGAACCATTTCTTCTAGGAAGACTATCATCAGGGGTCATTGTGCATGCCCATGGGGTAGGTGGGGGTCTGAGGGTGACTCCTGAGCTGTCGACAGCAAGCTTCAGTCTTATTGGAGTAACAGCCACCCTTAAGAAGTCCCATCACATTATTACACACATTTGTAAGTCCAAATGCTGCCTTTGTGGCCTACTGGGCCTTAGAAGCAGCTGCCCTCTAGCCAAGGTCCAATCTGTGAGTGAGACATTCCCTGCATCCAAGAGCCCCATTCAAAGATGTATCTGCTCCCTTTATCCTTAACATGATCCAGCTGTGATTGTTAGTTTCCACACGACTCCAGGTGTGGCAGAGCTTCTCTCTCTTTGCAGGAAGTTGGTTAACTCTTTCTTCATTTGCTGAGTGAGAAGATCTTACATACACGGAGAATCTCAAAGGCAGATGATCTCATCTCAGATATACTTGTTTTCTTTTGAAAATATGCTTGTCATGTATTAATACACAGGGAACAGATATCAAAAACACTCAACTCCAAACAGTTCTTTACAGGTAACATGGGAACAAGATCTACCTAGTACCCTAAACAGATATAAAATTAAGGTGCTCATTACCTTTCCTGAACTTCAATTATCCCAAAATAACTTCCATCATCAGCATAATTTTGGCATCAAAGAGGAAAACAAAGAAACAAAAAAAGAGAACACATTAGAGTAGGTTTTTAAGCAAAAAAACCCAAATGCATCTCTGTTGTGATATGAACTTTCTTCCTCCGAACTCACTGTAAGTCAAGCAATTGGCATATGACCTGTCTTTACAGATGGATCAGCAGTGGCACACACATAGTACACCAGCTGTCTGTGTCTGTGACACAGGTGTTCAGGCTCATACTTGCTGTTAAGTAGAAGTCAGACTTCCTAGAGACAGTATCTCTCACAGTATTTCTACAGAAAAGGGGAATATTGTTCAATTTCGCAACAATATTTTTCCTTTTTTATTTTTAAAATAAATAATGCTTATACCTAAAATTACAAAATCATAAGGAAGAAAATGCATATCAAATAATACATTCCTAACAGTATCTTGAACTGAAAATAAATTAGCATAACTTCACTGTAGTAAATGGAAAATATATAACTACATCACAAATATAAAAAAATCCAGATACCTGTATATGATAATTTTCACATAACAAAATATATTCAGGCCCTAAGTGTATGTTAAGAGGCTATTATATCCCAAATGACACAGAAAACAAACCACACATACCCTTTCTAAAAACAGAAGTAAACTTAGCACCTGAAAAGAACCCATGCTGCATCATTCCTTTTCCAAGTTAATGTAATTTCAACTGCACAGTGGTTCTGTATTTAATGACATTTATTTTAAAACATAAATCTCTATAAAGTCAAAATCAGGTAAATCATCATGGGATTTATGTTCAGGTGAACACTGAAAATGATTTAATCTGTATCCAGCTACTATCCGTCATGTACAGTTGTCCATATCACAGCTTGTCATTTCCTTTCTAGTACTAGAAAGTGGTATTGGCAGTCATGTTCTAATGCTTTTTTGAACCTGATGTAAAAGATGTTAATTGATTAGTAATAGAGAATTCTGGGACAATCTGTACCCAAAACTTTCATTAGTGGTATCTATTAGTACACCCAACATTGCCTGGCTTTGGACAGTGAGTGATTATGCCATCTACTTAGGAATGAGAATGGCAAAACCAGGGAAAAACATAACAAGAGTTCAAAATATTTATGAGCTGGGAGAGAGGGAGATGCAGCAATCTGCAGCCAGTTGCAAAATGGCTGCTTTAGGGCTGCAGCTGCTTGGTTCTGCCAAATTTAAAGGACCAGGCTCAGAAAAAAGGGAAGGGATGTGGTTATCAGACAAAATGAATTGGGAAAGGCTTTGAAGGAAAGCATCCCTTAAGGAAGCTGAGTACGGGGGGGGGCTTGGAGCTCCTACATCTGGAACAGCAGAGAGACAACCTTCCTCCTTTTATAGCTTCTTTTCATTTTGTACATGGAGAAGGCAGTGAGATCCCAGCAGCAGGATAGCTGGGTCCCGGTTGGGGACTATGCCGAAATGATTAAGGCAAGGATGATGATGTCCACTGTACAGTTCATTGCTGGGTACTCCCAGCTGTTTAAGTGAATAAACTTGTGGCTTAATTAAACCACATCCCTTGCCTCCTGTCTTTCTTCCAGCATGCCCAGACAATATGGATGATTCTCATATCTCCAGTGAATATTTGAATCACATGGAATCTGCAGTTGTTAAGTTGCAGAGGCATCTACTATGATCTGTGTGTCGGAAAATGAATTTTTAATTTGGGGATCCCTGGAAGTTCTCTGCAATTCAAGATTTTCACTCACTCTGTTCTTTCAAATTACACGCATATGTTGCATCAACACTCCATAGTCCTTATGGTTGTGCACAGAGTGCATACACTGCACACACACACTAGACAAGTATAAATAGGCACTGCTTAAGTGAGTAAAGACAACCCTAACCTCTATGGGTATGTACCCTACAGGGATCTCTACATGCCCAAGCAGTGCCTACCCTGTCTATACTGCTATTTTTAGCTGAGTATTGTTTTGCTGCCTCCTTGCTGCCAGTGTCTTTCCCCATTGTAGGGAAAAGCTCCAGCCTTTGTATCAGGGATGTGCCTTTTGCTGTTCCTATGAAAATCCATCCAAATTTGCCCATATCATAAGACTTTGAAAAATCTCACTGCGTATGAGGGGAGACAGATCTGATAAGAGATGGGAGGAGAACTGGGCCTGGCTAGGCAAAGGGACTGGGAGAAGGAGCGGGAGGTAAGGGCATGTGGGGATGGCTGAAGGTTTGGGAGATTGATCAGATGAAGAGCCAGGATGGGGAAACCAGGACTGGGTAAGCAAAGAGAATGGAAGTGGGACGAAAAGACAGGATTGAGATGGTTTGGACGGGGCACGAAGGTCAAGCTTGTGGGAGATGGAGTAGAAGGGTCTACAAGAACTAGAATACTCCCCACTAGAGCCTGGAATGGAATTCTAGATTCCGGAGTCTCACCATTCCCCTGCTGTGAAATCAATTGGCATAGTGTCTGTCTCATCCCCCTCAGTGGTAGTACACACAGAGAATGGCAACTTATTACTGCCACTAGTCACTCTATTAGTTCAAGTGGCAGAAAACCCAATGTAGATCAAAAGGTTTCAACTCTGCTGATGACCCATGTGGGTGTCACTATGTTGCCACATTATGCAATTTCTGTTTATCATGTTTGTTTAATTAAAAAAATAAACCTAGGCGATCACACACACACAAAAACCATATTAAAAGAATATTACTAACATTGCAAAGACATGCACTCAAAAAGTTAGGAAATGCCAGAATTAAGGTTGCCAGAATTAAGATTCTGTGTGAAACCTTAATTCAGTACCTTTATCATGATTATGAGACAATCTTGAATTATGTGATGACATATTATTTTTTCCAAAGGACCTATCCCTCAATTCAGCACACAGAATGGACTGTGCTCAAATTGAGCAGCTAGTCAATATGAGTGAGTGGTCAGCACTAAGAATAATGAGGAGTCCGGTGGCACCTTAAAGACTAGCAGATTTATTTGGGCATAAGCTTTCATGGGTAAAAAACCCACTTCTTCAGATGCATGAAGTGAGTTTTTTACCCACAAAAGCTTATGCCCAAATCAATCTGTTAGTCTTTAAGGTGCCACTGGACTCCCCATTGTTTTTGTGGATACAGACTAACACGACTACCCCTCTGATACTTAGCACTAAGAATATGACTTCTGGGTGGCAAGTTGGGCACCCACAAAAAAAAGGCAAAAACAACTAGTGACTATCTGTGAAAAGTGCAACTTTAGTATTTGTAACTTTTTTTTTTGCATGCACAGGTAACATGTTTAAGCTGTTGTTGTAAAAGTTCTGCTGTTTATGTACTACATTGGCCATTGCTCACTGTTGCCTCCTGCTGCCAGAGTTAGAGGATGAGCTTTAACAGCACTAAAGAATGTGCTAAGTGGTACCAAATTAAAGTTGCAGCAAAAATAGTGATAGTTTTGATTCAAGGGTAATGATACGTGTCCAGGATATATTCAATAAGGACCTAAGGATACTGGCCTGTTTTGTTGGTTCTGTCCCTAAAATTAATTTGGTCTTGCTCAGTAAATCTAAATTCTCTCTTCATCTCAACCAGTACTAATAGAAAAAAAAAATAAAGAAATTTTTGAATCCATCCTTGAGTAAATTCTGCATGCTGTGCTCTACAGAAAGTCTGGAACTCTGGTAGAAAAGCATCCAAAGCCTCCATGAGTGTTTCGTTTTATTCAATTGCATGACAGGATCACTTGGGTTGGTAGCCATCCGTAATTCCAGAGTGCTTAGTAGTAGGAATCTCTTCTGTGGAATTATACTCCTCTGACAGCAGACACAGCAACACTGGTGGCAAGTGGGGTAGCTGTTTGCCTCTCTAATTCACTTTGGGCTGTCGAACGGGAAGAACATGCAGAGTCTGGGATATTTAAGGCATGTGCTGATGCATTTTTTCATTTGAGATTCTGTCTTTCTTGACTCTGACATGTGATACTGCCTTTGTTAGGCTCTTAGCAGTGCTATTTATACTGTATACTGTACTGAGAGGCAAACCAATAAAGGTTCACATATCAGGGTTAATTTGGGCAAGCACCCAAAACTCTGGGTGCTAAACCAAACTATTAGAGCTTCTGGGGTTCAAAACATTGTCTAGACATCATATGCGAAAAGACTTTCTGCAAAAGTTTGTTTACAGTCTGTGACATAACAAGTCTCAACCACTATTTGTGTATTTTCTTTTCTGGGCCTGTCTGGAACCTAGAAGTTCAAAGTCACCAAAAATTGAATGAGAAAAATATAACTGTACATTTCCAGATCTGCTCAAAATCTGGCTCTGTCCTAGAAACAACTGTACATACAACTCAGTGGATCTCCCACTCATGGATTATATTTCTGGGTCTGGTGCCAAGAAATCAAATGTTGTTGGTTCTGTTCATTTTTTTAAAATAGGAAGACTAAAGAAGGACTGAGATCAGTGAGAGTCACCTCCTGGAAGTGAAGGGGAGAGTAATTGAAGAAGATGTGCCCCATCAGGCAATTCCCATGCTACCTTAAAAAAATATGTCAGGCCAACTTTGTCCCTTAGGATCCTATTCTACTGAGGTTTTTGTGTTACTCCCACCAAGATGGTATCTGGGACTTTCAGAATCTTTTTGTGGCTTCCCTTAAGGCTCAGTGGAAGATCCTTGTTTATAGGTCGGGTCCTATTTGACCATATCTGACTCCCTTTCCTCCCACCTCTGCCCCCATTTAAAAACTGATTTTGTTGAAGGGAACAGTTGGTGGGTTGTAGGCATTGGGCCCAAGTTTTATTTCCTTTTGCCTAAAGATTGTAGAGCATTGCAGACACTGTGTCCAGAGGCAGCCATTTTACAGATTACTAATTCATAGATTCCAAGGCAAGACGGGACCATTGTGATCATCTAAGTCTGACCTCTTGTGTAACACTGGCCATAGAACTTCTCCAAAATAATTCCTAGAGCAGATCTTTTAGAAAAACATCCAGTTTTGATTTTATAATTGCCAGTGATAGAGAATCCACCATGATCCTTGGTAATTTTTTTCAGTGGTTAATTGCCTTCATTGTTGGAACAATTTGCCATAATATTATTAAATACATATACAAAGACTATAGGGTTTTTTTAATATGGGTTGTGTCAGATCTCAGTATCCTGGGCAGGATCCTCCAAATAAAGTCACTCTAAACACTGCTTATGGTGAAAAAAGGAGCTACTTTATTTTACTAAAAAGCTTATAGAAGGAATGGCAAGCTCTAGCTTTCAGAGGTAAGGACATGAAATTAATATTCTTACAGGACTCCATGCTCACAACTCTCAATGAATTATGCACCTCAAACTGTCTCACTATATTCAAGTTAATCTTCATACTCCCTCCAGTGAATCTGAACTTAGAATGAGATCTCATATACATTGCAGATTAGAAAGCATTCCAAATCTGCCTAGCAGTACTGATACTCAGCATATAAATATAGTTATGAATCCAGAGAAGTTTGTGTTCAGGTTCTGCTTTTAACCACAACATATTTTTTGATCTTGAAGAACTAGAACCACCTTCCTCCTCTGACTGTTCGTTCTCCATGATAGAGATGGGTGGATACTTCAAAATAGTTTGGGAATGATCTTCTGTTGATGTAAATTGGCATAGAAATAATGTCAACTTTTACCAGTGGAGGATCTGACCATCACTATGAACATTTGCTTGAAATTCACTTGAATTTGCTTTATTTAGGTTCATATCTCTGTTGCATTCATTTGTTACCAACATCCTACCAAACAAGTTCATGGGCAGGAATGTTCACAGAAACTCTGAATTTTAAGCAGTCTAAGAAAGTGAACACTAAATTCATCATCATAGGTATTCTCATCAGAAATCTTCTCCTAAAAGATACAGAACAAAGATTCTATATGATTTTGGGGTCTCAATCAAAACTAACCAATACTGTTTGAATTCTGAATATCAAACACTCAATCAAAGCTGTTCACTAGGACTCAGTATTCTACCACTGGTCAAAACAGCACTCAGCATAAATTAGAGCAGCCTTGGGGCTTCTCTAATGTACTCTGGCTAGAAAGGCTTCCTATGAGTTATTGCATGGACTGAAGAATGACCAAAAGCATAGAAAGCACTAACACTCCCTCCAGTTCCCAGTGCAAGAACAACCTCCTGCAAACCAAGAATTATTCATAGAAGTTATACACGGGAAAATTTTGAATGACCCTTAATTGCTATGAACAACTAGATAGACAAAGGGCCAATTCATCAAATAAGTTATTCACTGAAAGATTTGCTTTGCTCTCCTCATAAGAAAGGCTCTCCCAATACGGAGCCCTCTCATCCTGTCGCACAATGTTATGGCACAGCGTTGTAATCTTGCACTGTAATGTCACTGTATGGATAACCCATCTGCTGAGCTAAACTTTCAATCACTGGGTGTCAGGGAAAGGATTTAGATGTCCATTGGCGCCATCTGTGCAGCTATATCATTTACTGTTTTACAATAAAAACAACGAGGAGTACTTGCGGCACCTTATAGACTAACAAATTTATTTGGGCATAAGCTTTGGTGGGCTAAAACCCACTTCATCAGATGCATGGAGTGGAAAATACAGTAGGAAGATATATATAGCAGTACATGAGAAGATGAGAGTTGCCCCAAATTAGCTATATATATCTTCCTACTGTATTTTCCACTCTATGCATCTGATGAAGTGGGTTTTAGCCCACCAAAGCTTATGCCCAAATAAATTTGTTAGTCTATAAGGTGCCACAAGTACTCCTCGTTGTTTTTGCTGATACAGACTAGCACGGCTACCGCTCTGAAATCTTTTACAATAGTTATAGTACTGGCAAAGACAGAGGAAAATCCTAATTTCTACATATTCATGCAAAAATTCCTTTTGGCACAAGAAAAAAATAAAACGGCACAAGAAGGAATTTTAAGAACAATCTTTTTCTTTTTGATCATATTCTGCCACCTGTTCCTGAGGGCCAACCACATGACATCCATGAACATGTGAGTATCACAGGGTATTCTTTCAGCTGATGATCTGCCCAGCAGGTATTTGTAATAATCCACTGTGTTTCAGACTTTTTCTGTATACATGTTTTTCACAATCACATATGGGTACCACAAAACCATTCCTTTTTTTGTCTGCTGCAAAGGCCTAATTCCCAGAATTATGTATTTCAGTTCTTAGACATGATGCAGATGCACATGAAGAGCCACTGCACCTGTCTTGACTTTCTGAAAGACACAGTAACATTTTATCAGAGGGGTAACCGTGTTAGTCTGGATCTGTAAAAAGTGACAAAGAGTCCTGTGGCACCTTATAGACTAACGGAAGTATTGGAGCATAAGCTTTCGTGGGTGAATACCCACTTCATCAGACACAAGTTCTTGTGTAACGTGTAACATTTTATATTTACCCTCAATTTAGTCAAAATTTCAAGTGAAATACTAAGTGCTTCAATGTTTGGTTAATATATAAAATAATAGATGTAACCAAAACAATATGCAGTAATACCGAATGATGTCCCTTTTTAGTCAAACTCTCTATTGCTTTCTTCTTTTAAATTACAGATGATCTGTGCAATCCCAGTGAGTCATTCTGAAATGCAACAATCCTCCTACTATTTTTTATATATATATATATATACACATATATACATATATACAGTGAGAAATATAACATTCATACAGCAAAGCTGATGTTTTTAAGTTTCTTTTTTCCTATCCTACCATGGAGTATGTATTTGTAGGCATTATTTCCAATGCTCCAGCTCTCTAATTTGTAGAATAAATCCACATTCCCAAATAAATCCAAAGGTGGACATATGTGTCCTTATCTGGTTAGTGATGTCCACTATTCCCATGTATTATAGTGGTTTTTCAGTTTCCTCCTTTAAGAAATTTGACAGGACTTTTTTGCCTTTGGCAATCCAGTTGCAATCTCATTCTACATCTGTTTTGTTTGTCAAACTAATTCTGAGAGCAGTCAAAAACCTAGTCAGATCTCTCATGAATATCTTGGCAGGTTATGGCTTATTTAGGCTACAAGTAGTTCTCTTGGAACAGTATCCAAATTTACTACAAATTGACTCACACAAATATAAATCCCTCAGTGTTTACAATACCTTTATGCAAACAATTATTAAAATGCCTCATTGAGCAAAGATGCAAATAATAGGCCATTTCCTACCTTCAACCTTCATTATGCTTGTTTTGTGTAAAGTTCTACCCTGGCCATTATTAACTGTCCCTCCCTTCCCCCTCCCCATCCAGTTGGTCTCAGCTGCAGACGGGCTGAGTTCTTATACAGCTGCAGCACCATCAGCAAGGTGAAGTAAGGGAGCTCTTCAGGGAGGGTAGAGCAAATTAAAGCTCACTGCAGGAAAGTTGTGCCCCTGGCACTGTTCTTATGCAACAGCTGCAGATACAACAACTATCATCTGACATTCTGACATATACGTTGAGCAAAGCAGCAAGCAAGCCAATGCCTACACAATATCGCACAGGGCTCCAAGTCCCAGCCTTAAGCAAAACAGGTGTATGACATCCTGTTGCTAGTCTTCAGAGGTTATGGGTACGAGGAGAGACATCTGAGAGAGGAGCAGATGAAAATAACAAAGAAGGTTAGGGCTTGGGTTGACAAGCTCATTGATAATATTTTAGATGGAACAGACCTGCATGTTGACTACAAATTGCTCCTAATATCTCTTGTAGACTGCAGGCCACAGTCAAAGTGAAAATGGGCTCATTATTCACTATTTTAAGCAAGCAAATTTATATAAAAAGGAACCACGGTAACCCAGAAGACTCCAGATATCCTCAGGGGCCTATTGTGCCAAAACAATACCAGTACGTATTGTAGCTGTTGTCTTCATGCTTAGATATAAATAAAGGGGGACACAGAAATCCTGTCATAAATATTTTGAAATTTGGTGGATTATTCTGTTGCATTATTTTGCTTTTTTAAAGTTCTGAGGCTAATTATCTGAGGCTGATTATCTAAAACATGGTATGTACATGGTATGTACATTGCCAGGAAATGTTAAAATTATTCTCGCATTAGGATCCAATACACACTCTTCATAGAATTTAACTCTAATAAATATATTTTATTAAATAAAGATGATTTTTTAAAATTAACAATATAAAATATGTTAACTTAAGGTATCGATCATATTTTATACTTATCATGGCCCAGTTTCCGAATGTCAACTGTCATTTTTAGGAGTTAATCACTTCGTTGCACACAGCTCACTAGGCTAATCAGCCTTTACTAAGTCTCCATATTTCTGGAAAAGAAAAAGTGCATTAAAATCAGGCCATGTCTATATAAAAGATACTCAGAAGAGCACTGTTGGAGATTAAAGTTAGCATCTGCTATTGTCTGGTTAACAATTGGCAATTACCATTAGTTTCCACTGTGGCTAATGGAGTCACAGATGTCTGACTGAGTCAAGTAAGTGCACTTATTCCTATTGAGGACTACACCATATTAGCAAAATACAAGTCACATTAGCATTATACATAATACAGCCAAAAAGTTACATGGCATCAATGTTAGCTCATCAAGAGAGTTAGTAGCCTTTGTATTTTAGTATCCTTGATAAGCTTCTGATTTAGACTACAAAAATTCCACAAGTAATAATGACACAGTGGTCTGGGGTTAATGGTTAAACAGGGCTAAAATCAGTTCCTGTGATCTTACATTATATTACAGGTAATGCTGCTATGAAAAAGTTGTGCCTAGTTTTTATGAAATTAGCTTGTCTACGATAAATTTAAAACATTTTAGTAATCATAGTTTGTCACCCTTAATGGAAAACATTGGCCACTTGGTTTGTATGTCCTCAATTAGAGATTTAATAAGCAGACAACTGTTTAAACCCAAACATTTTTCCTATTAATATCACATACCTCAGTCTGATTTAACACTTATAAACTACCAATATATTGGGCTATTTAGTAATGGGACTTCTATGCCTTTTATAATTCCAGGCTTTATAGGTATTCATTTAAAATAAGCCTACTTTATCTCTGGATTATATTTTCTATTACCCTTTATCCATAGTCCATTCTCTTGTACCTTTCACTTTCAATGAGGTTCAGTCCTGTTCTCATTATAATCTGAAGTTTTGCAATTGACATCAGTGGGAACAAGAATCAATGGGCGTTAGGTGCCTAGGTGTTTTTAAGAATCCCACTGGGTGCCTATCTTCAGATTTAGGTGCCTACATACCTTTTAAAAATCTGGTCCATAATGCTTCCTCTTTGGAAGGCGTCACATCTACAATTTGTGTAAGAGCTGAGTTCTGCCAACCCTCCTTTGTACCAGTCAGACCCATTTATAATCTGAGTAATTTTATATCCTGTGTTTATATGAAACAACACTTCTAGGATTACAATCGCTGTCCTTACATAAATTTAAGAAAGGAATATGCAAGCTGGAAACCACTACAAAATCAAAAATGATGCTGAATAATGTGACTGATCCCATTAAAGTCTCCCATTAACTTCAACAGACTTTGGATGAGTCCAGAAATGAATTCAAAATAAATGTTGATTAGGAGAATTCCTCAGGATTAGGTTTCCAAACATATTTATGCTCACAGACACCCAAACATTTTAAGACTTTAAAAAAATATAAACAACAGTTCAGAGGTTTGGAGGGGGTTTGTTTTGTTTTATTTTACAGCAACTCCATCTCAGATTTAATTGCCAGGGTCTTTTCTCTTTTTTAATACAAAACTGCTTTAAAAGAAAGAAAAGAAGCAATGCTATTGTGTGTCATAATTCTCCATGGCAACATTTAAACACAGGGAGGATTCAGTCTAGGCCCAAAGGATCATATCTATACGATGCTCTCCAAAGGGGCTTCTGAGGGATGTGCTTGGTGCTCTCAACTCAATTCCTGGACTTGTTCACATCACAAAACCACCACAATTTGGCAGACTGTTCAATGTTTGCTTATAAGAGTGAATGGAGTATTCAGCTCAGTGAAATGCCTCAGCAGAGGCTAGTCCTTCCAAGTTAGCATTAAACAGCAGAGTGCAGTATGACCACTTGCACTCTGACCTGACTGATAAACAGAACCTCTTTCCCTTTGATATTCTTTAAAAAAAACCCACACTCTTCCTCCTTTCAGACCACATAATTCATTACTAAAAACAGGTTCTTTGTGCAATCATGCCTCACATTTCTGAGGATTACCACCAAGCCAACACACAGATGATTTTTCTTGGCAACTTTATTTTCAATCATGTTTTTTCAATTTTTAGCATTAAGCTGAAATATTGTATGCCAGAAATCACTGCCCATCAGGTGCTTTATTACATATGAAATTAGATTTCTTTACAGTTTCACTGGATGAGGAAAGAGAAATAATATGGTTATTTTTTAAGTGACAGTCACTTCATCAGAGCAGAAAACAAATGCTCCCACAAAATTAAAAGTTGATATGAAAAGGAACAGTCAAATGGATGAAAATAGTTTGTTGGGTTGTTAATTAAATGCTTTTTGTGGTATTTTTTTTTACCCTGAATGTTTATTTTTAGGGCCACGATTTGATCGTTTTCATTTATAATCAAAATCCCTGAGCTGTTTACAAGACAATGATCCCTGGAATATCCTCCCCCTCCACATCCCCCCGCCAATGGGGAGAAATAAAACTGAAGGTAAGTTTTGGAAATGATTTTCTGCCAATAAGACAAAACACATTTTTGCATCAATATTCCAACATTGGCAGGGTTCCACTCTATTGCAGCCTCATTGCTCTGCTGTTACTGATGGGTGTTGTTGCTGTGCACACTGCCTGCGTACAGAGAAGACATCATAAAGCAAATATTGGCTCTTAAACACTAACTTTGAGAGCAAATTTAAAAGTAACTGTGTACTTTCATACATGGAGATTTGTTTTCAAAGGAAACTCCATTTTCATATTTTTCAGATTTGAAGTAACTTTAAAAGGTGTTTGGGAGTGGGTTTTTTTGGGTGGGGAATGGGGGTGGAGGTGGGAGGGGACCTACCATCCACTAAGGAAGTCTGAATGTTGCATCTCCATAGTGCTAAAGGCAGAGGCTGAATAAAGCTGTAAATTGTTTAACAGCCAATCTGGATAAGGAATAGTGCTCAAAAACATAATACCTCTGGAAGGCTGGAGGCAAGATTCATTTAAACAGTTTTCACTGTCATCGATGTCACCAATTTGAAGCTTGTCTTGTTTACCGGATGAAGGTTTCACACTGTGTCAGTGTTCTGCCAGGATTCAGCATTAAAATGAGCAGTTAGTACAAGTCAGCCATAAACATGGCAGATCTGTTAGACTGGCAGAAGCCACTGTGAGCTCCCTGGTGCAGCTTTTAAGCACTTGGCATGCTGCTAGCTCAAACTGGAGAGGGGGATGTGTGCATCATTTGGGCCTGAGTGCAATGCACTTGAAATAATTACTTTAATCAGCAAAAGTTAATTACTTTAAATCATAAATTAATGGTGGAGCATTTGGCAGAGCCTGATGTGTGCGGCGAAGCTGTCAAGCAAAAATCACAGGTGAACCTGCGACCCCTTCTCAATATCACTGGATGAAAGAAAGTAGCTCACCTACTGTGCATGCCACTTCTGCTACATTAAAAAGAACTCTTTGTAACAAGAGAACAGCCACCTTAAACTGTCACCTATAAAAAAGGGACTATAAACAAGCAGATTGCTGCTAAGCAGGTGCTGCTGGAGGAGCTGGCCCTTGATAATAATAAGATCTTAAAATGGCATCTGCCTTTATTTTATAGCACAATTGGAAAGATGGTTAAAAGTAATAAACCCTGCTGATATGTTTTATGAGTTAGTAGTTAGCACTGTTTACTGTGGATGAACCAAAGATTTTGAGAAGATTCACTAGATTGAAAACTGCACACTTAAAGGCATGTTAAGAAAATGGTTGTATGTTTCAGAGCATGTTATGCAGATTGGAATAACTACAGGTATCAGAATTTTCGGTAGTCTCCATGAATACAGCCATGTTTTTAGTTTTCCATACTGTGGTACCTCAACCTCAATTCTCCACTGTGACCCTTTAGTATTTCCACCTCTTATTGTACATGACATGGCATTGACAAATAGAGCCCCTGTATGGGAGAACCTTTGAAAGGACTGAAAATCCTTGTGATAAGAACATATTTTACCATAATTTTGCCTTAAAGAACAGGCTGCTTGTGGCTTGGCTACACTTTAGATAATTGCCTAAAATTATAATATACATTTTATTGGAAGGCATCTGGCATGTTTCAGTTTATAACAAATAACTTTTAAAAATTGTAAACAAAAAGGAAAACATAGGGTGAAACTACATAAATAGAATGTCCAGCTCAGTGGCATTAATTTTTTAAAAGGTAAAATAGAAGGGGAGAGCTGAAATTTGCAAGTCAGTGAAGTTGATAGAAACAATAACTTTGCATACCTTCTTCATGCGTACAAACCTACACACACTCTAGAAATTTGTCTTAGGGCTTTACAACAGGTTAAGAGGTAAGTCATAAAAAGAAATAATAATGGGTTTTGTTTGCGGCAAAAGGATGATCTTTGATGTTAAGGTCATGTACATATTCACATGACATGCATCCAACGAAGTGGGTATTCACCCACGAAAGCTCATGCTCCAATACGTCTGTTAGTCTTTAAGGTGCCACAGGACTCTTTGCAATATTCACAATTGTTACTATCCTTAATTTGTGTTGGAATAAAGTCATTATTAAAAAGAACTTTGATTATAGACTTTAAGCATCTTTAAAGAGGATTTTTTAAGGGAAATGAAAGGGACCCTAGCTACATCCCTCCCCCTGTATTTCTGTTCTTATTGTGTTCTTATTTCCCATAGCAATATCCAGGCAGGTAGTGACAACACACTAATTGTACATACTGCATAATTCTGATACATTCTTTGTTGGGTGCAAAAACTGAGGCCCACCACATATGAACAAAAAAGCCAGACTAATTCACACTTGCACTCTACCAGAAGCACCTGAATCATATGGTATTGTGTCTACTCCCTGACTGAATGACTTATACTAGAGAATAAAGAATATCAAATAATGGACGCTCTTATTTGCACATTAATAGCTGTGTTTATAAAAACAACAGCTATTCTCCACCCCGCCCCCAAAATCATGCAGATAAGTACTCATTCATGCAGCTATTCATGGCTTGAAAACAGTCAAAGTGAACAGCTATTTGGAATTGAAATGAATGTCCTTGAATACTGATTTACAGAATTTGCCCAGCTCTGCTGGTGAGCATAATGCTGTATTAACTCTGCTGACCTGTCTTAAGGTGACATATTCCAACAGCAATTGAAACCATTTGCACAACAGAACCACACCACCAATAGTACATAAGCAGGTTTCTCTCTTTTAGAATGTGATCTACAGTAATGAGGATACATATCAGCCACTCAAATCTCTTCTGTCTACAAAACTCAGGCCTTATTAACAGTGATTGCAAGTAATTTTGCGAGATTTCATACAATAACCTTAATTTCTCCCTGAGTGCAAAGCCACAAAAACCTAGATTCTATATCACATTAGAAATGCCCCAATTTTGAAGCATTCTGGGCTTGGTCGAATTTATTAAAGTAACTCAGTAAAACAAATTGGTTTCATTTTATGTCACTTTGTTTTCTATTGGTACCAACTGTGTATGTAAAATTATATTCTCCACTGTGGCCCATATATGTCCCTCACACGTAAAATGCCACTAGAAGTGAACAGTAACCCAAAAATGTCAGCCGTTTTGATATTTCCAAGTTTCACTACATCTTGCTCAATATGTGAGGGAAATCAGACTGCAGAAATCACAGGGGATACAGCGCTCAGAAAATGCATTGGACAAAAATCCATGGGAAACAGACAATGCAGACTCCATGAATATTTGACCCAGTACAGAAATGCCATCCACTTCTGTTTCCTCCACAGCCACACATGACATATCTACCCAGGATAATACAGTAGATTTTGCATCCATATTGACATTGTTCTGACCCATCTGAAGGGGATCATAAAACAGCTGCAGAAGTTAATGCTGCTCTTAGAGGGATTACGTTTTGTCTGTGGTCCATATTCCAATATGGATTTATCCACATTCAAATCCACTCAGAATAGCTGTTCCTCAGTTCTTCTCCCAGCTAATCACACCTCTTTCCTGCAGAGCTCAACTAGTGAAGAGAGCTTGTGGCAGCTACTCAGAGTCATGGGAACAGTTCAGAACCTGCTTTTCTTTCCTGTATTCCACCTATGCCCTTGTTCTACAGGTTTACCGTGGTTTTGTTTTCCTCTCCACTGTACAGGAGCAGAACCTTAAAGAACCTCTGATACTAGCACAGTAGTAAAGAACTATGACTTTAGGAACTGCTGAAGTTTGCTTCATAGTTCAATAATTCAAAAGTATTCTCAGGAGGCACTACTTTGACAGCATTGCTGGTGCCCCCCAACTAATCTTATAAAATACACTAACCAGTACAGTATTTTGATACATGATGCTAGGCATTGTTTTATGCATGACCTTGAATGCACATAACCAGGTATTCTCATTTTACAGAGACCATTCCTTTACAAAATATGCTAAGTGTATCAGGAATGAATGCACAAGTATCAGCATCCAAAATTTCAAGTCAGATTGCTTTGGACAACTGCAGAAAGTCAGTTTTCCTCTTTATGATATAATATCAGAATACTGATTACACTGGTCACCAAAAAGGCAATTTAACCTTTTCAGTTAATAAACAGACTGATGTTATTACACAGGATTTTCCTTCATTTCTCACATAAACTAGAAGTTTTAGTATTACTGTAATTTAAATTATAAACAATAATACCTCAATACCTCAATCAGGGATCATGGCCCCATGGTGCCAGGAACTGTTCAAACCCTGAATAAAAGATAGCCCTTCTCCCAGAGAGATTACAAACTATAGAACAAAGATCATGAGCCATATGTATCATCCTCTGTTCAGAGTGGCTTGGAGGGAAATCAAACACACACATAGCATCATACTGAAAAACATGGACAGCCAGCAAAGAAACGGAGGAGTAAAGCCAGTGCAGTCTCCTTTGCCCCTCTCCCAAAATGACAGAAGTGTCTTTATTCATAGACATACTCCAATAGGAGGGCAGAGTCTAGAAGCAGCATATCTTGTCAGCATAATCACCTGGTTGATTTTCCCATGGAAGTTAACACCATTCAAAGCAACATAGATTGTGGTTCACCATCTAAAACTCTCCCCCTTCTAAATGGAGCTTGAGTGCAAAGAGTGCATTTTGGGAGTAGTGAGGATTGCTATGGGCCAGAAGACTTGTGAGTGAGCTAGGCTGCCAAGAGGAAAAAGGGGCAGGGAGCATTAGTAAAGAGCTGGCATTTTGCACAGAGGCACACAGACATACAAGGCCTCAACTTGAACTGGGACCTGTGTCTCTTCACACATACCCTTGTCCAGCTTTGCAGCTACTAACTCTTCCTTCTTGAAGGATTACTGCTTAGAGAATTCCAGCCAGTTCCCCATGTAGAATTTTCTAAGTAACTTTTCCTATTTCTGCAATAGTCTTGCCCCTAACTACCCAGACTACTTCAGAGTACATTAGCAAACATCCTGGAAGTTCTGTAATAGGTTAATTTGCTCACAAATATTTTAACATGTAAATAGCTTGGATGCTTTGTGAGGAGATTGTATAATCAGCTAAGATAAAAATCCAAGAATTTGCAAATCTTTTTGAATGGCACATTAAATGTAATGATTGAAAGTTTTATAAAGAAAAATCCTACAAATATCTGAACCTGTCAATTCTCAATTTTCTGCCTATTAGACATTTTAAAATCTGCCCTCCTTATGCCAAGAGTGCACTGCAGTAGCAATACAAATTTCTCATAGTTAATATTATTTATATAGCATCACTGATGTACAGGGCACTGTAGCTGCCAAAGTAAAGTAGCATAAGCAAGAATATGTAGTCACAGCACACATTCATTACAGCAAGCTCACCAATATAAAGTGCAAAAATCTGTTTTTTCACCAAATTCTCATCTTTATTTTTCCTGGCAGCTACTCAGGAAGCACTATATATTTTTTTAATACTGCTGTATTAATATTCTATTCTAGATGTGCATTGAAGCAACTTGATGCAAAGAAAGGATGGACTTAACAGGAGCATTCATTTTTTTCTCAGCACCTAGGCTGTTTCAAATTAAAGAGAATCCGGCATCAGGAGGCAGTGCTATTTTAATCATTCCAATGTGTCCAGTGTGGGAGATGAACTCAAAAGGTGAATATTAAAAGTAGTTGTGGAATTCAGTCATTTTGCGAATGAACACATAATAGCCAAAGGCAAAACCGGAAGGCAACTTCACTTCCAATCAGTGTTTCCATTTTATTGAAACCAGATTGGAATTCCTGGAAAGAAGCCTACATATCACATCTTTAATACTAATTTTCATATACTCCAGTAAAACTGTCAGGGTGAATCAGTTGCTGAAGAAAGCTTCCTGTATAATTTACAGATGTACCTCCCTGTAGTCCGTTATTTAGTTGTGAATCAGAAGCATGTTTTTGATCATGCTCACAGATTTCCTCTCACCTATGGAGGTTTTCACTCGCTCTAATTTGTTGATTAAAATTAGCCTTTTCACACTGACCACATCCTGCAAAATATGGTAATCCCCAGACACATAGTAGGGTTTCCATCAATATATATCCCCACTAATTCATCTTCCTAGGCTGAGATAACGTTCAGAAACTATGTCTCAAAAATGATATATGTATCAGGTCCATATTTTTTCTTTGCAAAATGTCAGTGACTAAATAAGTGATTGAGGTCTCTTTAATGAAAATACAAATAGCAGTTGGTTGATTATAGTACAAGTATCTTCTAAGTTTCATGATAAAAACAACACATTATTTGTTGGAAGTAGAGACAAATGATCCCGTGGGTCGCCTGTGTGGAATCAAGCCACCTCTCTAGCCTCGGAACCAGATCAAAGCAAGCTTGAATTTTGCACCGATAGCCTTTTTTGTTTGTTTGTTTGTTTCCCAGAGAGCACAGTCCCAACAATCTGCCATTCTGCCAAGATGTCCTGCCAAATTCATTCCGTGAAAGCATTTAGGAGAAGGAAGAGCAAGCATATTTTCAAATCCCCTATTTTTAATTCCCACAAGTACTACATTATGAAATTTATTATTCCTGTGCTCTAAAAGAAGGAATGGGGGATGGTAGTAAGAAGAATGAGTCATTTTACAGGAAACTGCACTGGGTAAGGTTTGAAGAGTTCAGGTTATTGTAGCAGTACATTTGCGCTGTTCTAGTTTTGGTTGTGTCAGCGCTTCCATTAAATCTCCATTAGTCTGGGGTTTATAACTCATCTGTAAAAATTTGCTCAGGCTTCAGGAACTTGGCATAGAATAGGTGGTTTTTTTCCCCCTAGTTGTTAAAAAAAAACATGGGTTGGCTGTTTTTAAGCATCTTTTGACACAGATATAAAATGTTTATTGGTTTAAGACATTTCTCTGCTTGTAAAACTCAAAACTATCTTCATTATTTACAAAAATGAAATTTAAGGAAGCTAGAGGGCCGCTGGAGACCAAGATTCAAATTCTGACAAGGCCACAAGCATGAATATGAGCGTAGTTGTCTCAGTCTGGTCTCCATTTACGTGCTTCACAAAATCACCACACTATGTTGGCACAATAGAAGATTTTCACTCAAGAGCTCCAGGACAATAGCTGGGTCCTGCAGGTCAGAATCATGGTGCATTGGCAGAGCTTTAAATGAGAGGCTTGTTCAATTTCAGTCTGCTTTATGCCTGGCTTAGGCAAGCGCCATCACACCCTTATTTTTCAGGAGCATTAAATTCACACAATATTTTCTAAAATGGGGGGAAAATTAACAGGAATTACATAATCACAAACTTCAATTTGGCAATAAATACACTACATTACAAGCAAACACATTTGTTATTTGGTAGGGTGTAAACAAAAAACAAAAATTCAGTAAGGCAGTGGTGTTAACATAGCAAGCATTACTCAAATGCATGATACATTTTGTCTATAAAAATCTCATCAGGATTATTTGCACTGCCCTCCCTCTTTTTGTTGAGGAGGTGTGTACGCCCTTTAGCACATTTTGTAATTTAACTGTTCTCCGGGCACTTTAACTATTTCTGGATTTCCAGGTTGCTGCAATAGCTAGGAAGGTTTTTTCCCCGTTTGCACCTGTAATGTATCTTATGTGATATGAATCTTACCTGTTATCCATGCTTTTTTTTACCAATACACTAGATTCCAGCAATTGATCTACATGAGACAATCCTGGAAGACCACTGAGAAGCTTCAGACAGTACGGAATGAAACTGTGTTTACTTAGTGGTGCTACACATGCTACAAGTATTACTTCTATGTGTCATAGGCTGCAGTTGTTAATCTACTTCCAGGGGCAGTTGACTTTGATCTATAAAGCATGGTTTGGACGTTGGCTATATGAGTCTTGGGTCAGCATGGTATTCAAACACGTACCTAACTTTAAGCTTGTAGCAGCTCTACTGACTTTATGTGCACAAGTACTTTGTTGAACAGAGGCCTTAGAGATCACCTTTCTTCCTTTGCACCATTTCTGACAGCTGGACACTCTAGCTAAGTCTCCAGATTTCAACCCTTGGGAACTGGAGATAGAGAAGAAGCCCTGAAAATCTCATCGAAACTTATCTGTACCTACAAATTATCAACCTATGCTGCTGTAGAGCCAAGTATCCCTATAAAGGCAAAAGAAAGAGAGGAGGGAGAGTGAGAGCAAGATACCAGTCTCTGAGCTTTAACTTTATACAATAGCAAAAAAATCATCAAGAAAATGTTTACGCAAGCATGAGATGAATAGTATATTTTAACCTGCATATAGCCGTACATTTTTTCACTAGTTCTCTCAGTGCTGTATAGTTTGTTCCTTGATTTTTAATTTTCTGTTCTAAATGCAAGATGCTTTTTTCTCTTCAATTAAAAAATGTATTTTAAAAATGTATTAGTACTAGACTGGGTAGTAAAGTGGGTTAATGCACTAGCATTTCACCTCTAGAGGCCTAGATTCAAATCTGTTTTAGATGGTCGCTTGTCACATCACAAACCCACTGCCATACAATTTGGCTTAAATGGCAATACAAGATGTCCAGCTCTGGAACAAACCAGGGTTGCTGGAGGTCAGGACTGGAGCACACAAGCACAGCCAAGTGTAATAATTACATAAAGCTCACAATGACCACAGTGTATTTGGTCTCTAGTCAGCAGCACTCCTAATTACTGTAGTGTGATCCTATTAACTTAAATTACATTTTAACAGAGTTTTTAACGTAATGACTTAGACTTTCATTAAGCATATTCTGACAAGGCAGCCCCTTTCTGGGGCACCCTCCTGCAGCCAGATTGTGGCACAACTCACATGCCTACCTCAGTTTCCTCTTTCTTCCAGAGTCTCCAGTAACTCCACACAAACTTTCAGAATATCAGTAACCTTTTACAGAGTTAATTTATCCCACAACAATAATCCAGATTTCACCAGCACAGTGCAAACAGATCATTTGCTCTTTCAAGTCCCAACTGTCCATCAACAACACACCAGGTAAAACTCTGGCATCTCTCATCACACCTCAGCTCTCCAGCCTGGCTCCGGTATCTCTCACCATGCGTCACCTCAACCCCTCTAGCTGAGGTGCTTCTTTGCTCTGTTTCCTTCCCAGGTATGGGTCACAATCTTGGCCAGAGGCTTCAGCAGGCTCATCCTTTCATCCCTCTCTGGCTCTTCAGCTTCAGCTCTGTCTCAGAGAGCCAGCAGGCATCTTCCTCTCCAGCTCTCAGCCTTCGGCTCTCTCCAGCCCTCTCTGGCTATTGCCCTCTGGTTTGGGGAAGTTTTTAGGTGACCCTTTCACTCCAACTTTCCTGCCTTCTGCGCTCACCAGCCTGATCTGGTTCCACTGCTCAATCAGGGAACTCTCACCACTCCCTCCTTCAAGGGCATCCCCTCCCTAGAGATCTTGGCCCATCTCTGCTCTTCTCCCAAGCTCTCTCTACTTCTCTAGCCAGAATCAGCTCTTCACTCTCCCTCTATGAGTTCCTTCCCTTTGTCTTTGTGCTCACTCTCTCTAACTCCTAGGCAGGGGCGGCTCCAGGCCCCAGCACGCCAAGCGCGTGCTTGGGGCGGCATGCCGCGAGGGGCACTCTGCCGGTCGCCGGGAGGGCGGCAGGCAGGCAGCCTTCAGCGGCATGCCTGCAGAGGGTCTGCTGGTCCCGCGGCTCCAGTGGACCTCCCGCAGGCGTGCCTGCGGAGGGTCCGCTGGTCCCGCGGCTTTGGTGGAGGGAGGTCCACCGAAGCCGTGGGACCGGAGACTGGCAGAGCGCCCCCCGCAGCATGCCACCGTGCTTGGGGCGGCGAAATGTCTAAAGCCGCCCCTGCTCCTAGGGGAAGCCCTGCCCTCCTCATTACACCAAACTATGATGCACCTGAACTGGAGCAGAAGAACTGGGCCCAATTTCATTTAAGGGGCCAGCTACCCTGTTATACATACATTTACATGCTTTGCTGAAGTCCATCCCTATTCAGCAAAGCATGTAAGCTTGTGCTAAGCCTTAAGCACATGCTTAAATCCCATTGAAGTTTTAAGGACTTTGACCACAGCTGGTTGGAAATTCTCCAACAGAATGTTCTTTTGTCGAGAATGCCAATTAGTCATAATTGAAACATTTCATGGAGATAGTTCAACTTCAGCTAAGTTGTGACAGAACCCTGATTTCCTTCTAGCTTGCCCACCCAGTTCCACAACAGCCACAATGTGGTCTGACAAAGAGCCAGGAGCCTGGAAGTGTTAGATGCTGCAGCTCCCAAGCTATGAGGCTTCAAGCTCATCTAGGTATTCCAGGTTCCTGGTTCCCCCCCAGCTCACCAGGTAGGAAGATGGTGAGCCAGGAGACTGAAAGCCCCAATTCCAAAGCTCCCAGGTTCACAGATCCTGAGCAGCTCACCAGGCAGGCAATCCCTGAAACAGACCCCAGGGTTTCCAGGAGCCAAAGCTGTATTACCTTTCATGGAGAATTTTAACTTTTTGCTTTTTGTTCCAAATCAGAAAAAAATACATGTCAAAATATTGGAGTCCGTTGGTAAACAAAATTACCCTTTCTCCTCACAGCTCTACTTAGGCACTTACTCAGAAAAGCACTTAAGCTGATGCTGAGGTCCATAAGCAGTACAATTCTGTCCATCTATGATGACATTCAGAAAGCAATTTAATAAATACATTGTTTCTGCTGCAGATGGAACTTTGAAATATTCCTCAGCTTGACAGAGGCACTGCCATAGTTGTACTAGATTTTTTTCTCTGAGATGTAGAAAAATCTTAGACCAACACTAAGATCAGCAATGTTTGTACATTCCGTTATGCCTGGAATAAGGAGTCAATCTTCAATCTCTTAGATCTTTACCTCCTCTTCTTTTATGTAAGAGCCAATAAGAGGTATATAGGAGTATGCTGAATAATCTCATGATTGTGTGGTTATTGCCCCATCTTTCCTCATCCTGTCCTATCTCTACTGTTTGTCACACTCACTCATTGCTTACATCTTAATCTGATGAGATTTATCAAGGACAAGTGCAAAGACCTGCACTTAGGACAGAAGAATCCCAGGCACTGCTACAGAATAGGGACCGAGCAGCTAGGCAGCAGTTCTTCAGAAAAGGACCTAGGGATTACAGTGGACGAGAAGCTGGATATGAGTCAACAGTATGCCTTTGTTGCCAAGAAGGCTAACAGCATTTTGGGCTGTATAAGTATGAGTGTTGCCAGCAGATCGAGGGACGTGATCATTCCCCTATATTTGGCATTGGTGAGGCCTCATCTGCAGTACTGTGTCCAGTTTTGGGCCCCACACTACAAGAAAGATGTGGAAAAATTGGAAAGAGTCCAGCAAAGGGCAACAAAAATGATTAGGGGGCTGGAGCACATGACTTATGAGGAGAGGGAACTGGGATTATTTAGTCTTCAGAAGAGAAGAATGAGGGGGGATTTGATAGCTGCTTTCAACTACCTGAAAGGGGGATCCAAAGACGATGGATCTAGACTGTTCTCAGTGGTACCAAATGACAGAATGAGGAGTAATGGTCTCAAGTTGCAGTGGAGGAGATTTAGGTTGGATATTAGGAAAAACTTTTTCACTAGGAAGGTGAAGCACTGGAATGGGTTACCTAGGGAGGTAGTGGCATCTCCTTCCTTAGAGGTTTTTAAGGACAGGCTTGACAAAGCCCTGGCTGGGATGATTTAGTTGGGAATTAGTCCTGCTCTGAGCAGGGGGTTGGACTGGATGACCTCCTGAGGTCCCTTTCAACCCTGATATTCTATGATTCTAAGCTCTTTGGGGCAGGAAATGTATCATGTGAGAAATACTCTTCTGATTCACTACAAACTAAGAAATAAGACTGGCTTTAGTGCTGGTGGGAAATTTTAAACCCAGTCAATTTATATTTAAAAAGGGCATTCCTTTTGGTTTTCTTGTATCACCTTCCTGGCCTCTCAGCTGGCTCCTCTAATACTGCCCTCCTTGGTGTATAGCGACGGGAACCAAAACAAATGCTGTATGTTCCCATACACTCCTAGCAGAAGCCAGCATTCTGGGCAGACGTGGGATTGCTTTCAGAAAAGTTCAGTCAAGCTTTTAATTTTTCCTGTTCAAACGACTCATTAATAATACTCACGTTAGGCCTGCAACATCCACCCTCATGGGCTGCTCCCACAAGACTGTCAAAATTTGACTGGAATGCTTCTGAAAGCAACTTTCCTTCAGGCCCTTTGACACTTCCACATGAACTGAGACTCTTAGACCATTAGGCAGGGCATATAGTTCTATTGGTGCTTGAAAAGCTATCACTACCACCAACACTCATAGATCCCAAGGTCAGAAGGGACCATTATGATCATGTAATCTGACCTCCTGTACAACACTGGCCATAGAACTTCCCCTAAAATAATTCCTAGTGCAGATCTCTTAGAAAAACATCCAGTCTTGATTTAAAAATTGCCAGTGATGGCGCATCGACTATGACCCTTGGTAAATTGTTTCAATGGTTTATTACTATCACCATTACAATGATATACCTTATTTCCAGTCTGAATTTGGGTAGCTTCAGCTTCCATCCATTGGATCATATTATATTTTTCTCTGCTACTTTCATTGAGAGCAGCACCAGGGAGGTGAATAGAAATTCGAATAAAGGCACTTACTGTAAATTAATAAAAGCCCCAGGAATTCTTAAAGTTTTAAACAGGCCCAGGCCTAGAAAAAAGGCTGTCTTTGCTGGAAGACATTATTGCTTTTTATTAAGAAGTAAAACTTGTTTTCCCCTCCCCTAAAATTTACACAAAGCCACAGGTCTATTTTATACATACGGTACCTAATAAGTCATCCTGGACGCAATATTCTACAAAGCCTCTGAAGAAGCCAGTAAAGCCATTATAAACAATGTATGAGCATTTTCGTGGCAACATTTTATTAATATTATTTTTACTGTATTCTGTGTTTTTACACTGGCTGGTTTGTGGGGAGGAGTGGCAGCAGGAAACAAGGAGATGCTTGAACAAATAATATGATTAAACAATATTTAGGGTATAATAGAACACGAGAATGTTTGCATGAGGATTTAAGCTATTGCCTTCCCTGTTGTGTCAATTGCAGCATTTATTGCTGGTTGAATTACCTGTTCCTTAAAGACCTTCAAAGTACCTAAGCATGGTTTACAGTAGAGTCTCAGCACTAATTATTAGTTGCTTTGCTTCTTTCAGAGTGTGGCATAACCAATCTCTCTCTACATTTGATCTTTGGGGCAGTTTGTCAGCTGACATCAATCCATTGACAATTTACATCAGCTGGAGATCTGCCCCTTTGTACTGAATGGAGTTGCAGTGTGATGGAGTGTGCATACACCATGTAATGAGTCAGGTAGGGAAGGTGTTGACTGCTTTCCAAGGGAACCAGGCAGAGGCTTCTGAAGAAGCTACTCAGCCTGCCAGCTGGAGAGGGTGGATCTCCATCTGGACTTATTAAGGAAGGAATGAGATAAAAGTTTGGAGGTTCTCTGATAGAAGGAGGAATTGTTCTTCCTCTGACCCCCTAGTGCAAACAGGTAACAGGAACAGGAGACTTCCAGACCATGCCCCAGGTAGGAGGCATGAACATTCTAGGGAAAAGACTGTTCTAGTTACACAAGATTACTTTATTTCTCACTAGCAACTTCAAGTTAATACCATTTATTTTTCCTTAATTTTGTTTTCCCTGGGCCACAGTCAAACACATGGTGCCAGAAGTGGAGTTTTGGAATGCCTCTGTGAACAAAGAGAAAAGCACAGATGTAGAACCTTTATTACAGTGGCTGAATGAGCATAAGGCCCAGCAGCAACAGCAGCAGCAGTTGATCCAACAGATAGCTATCCAAGAGCAGCAGTGAATGCAACAGATGGTTACACTTGTATACTTGTACACCTGGGGTGCTGCCACTAGCTCACCTGGTGTTAAGACTGATGGATTGATGCATAATTATATAGAAGACGTCTTCTCCTGGAGCTACACAAGACAAAAACTCAGGGATAAAAATGGCCAGAAGACAGATTATCAGAGAAACTAAAAGCTAGGAGAGTCCTTAGACCCTCACATAAACTCCACTCCATAAATAATGAAGTACCAACAGCAGACAACTTAAAGATGAAAGATCCCCTGGGAGATAACCTAGGAATTTTCTCCAGCTGACAGCCTCCTACTAACGTCTGTATGCATGAGAAATTCAATATGGCCACATTGGGTGGTGGAAAATTGGTGACAAAGACAGGATTTGCTAAAATCACCATTCTGGGCCAAGTTTGAGATTCAAGTTCTAGCCAACTCTGGCTACAGACAAACTTTAGTCTAATAATAACTAGTAAATCCTGAAGATGGGATACACTATATGGAGAGTGTATACACAAGGATGTTAAACTCTCTCCTACCACCATGACTTCAAAGGACTGCACTAGCCCCATCACTGTTAACATAGCTGAGCACATGGCTGAACCTGACATACTTGGGTGAGATTGGGGGCACTTTCATCAGGTGTTGAGGAAGTTCCAAAGAGCCTCTGAGCCTGAGGTGGCCAAACCACAGTAGGAACTGTTGGGCAATATTTTCCCAAGGAAAAGGTCCAAAGTTATTTAATCCTTAATTACAGGTGCAGAAATCTAGGAAGACAGATAGTTAGAAAGATGGCTAGAGTTAAAATAGAAGTCTGAGATAAGAGAGGATATGAAATAACACATGAGGATTTTATCCACGTGGTGTGACTAAATGTGGAACCCAAATCTGAAACAAGCAATCCATCTTCGCCAGATAATTCCACAAACCAACCTGAGGAACTGGAGCACAAGAAGCTAACTGCATTGTCCAAGTTCCTGATGGACCAGCAGAAGGATGATTCTGTAAATCATGTTTCTGTAACAATGTCAGTGGGAAATGAACCCAGGACCTCTAGATCTCAAAGCATGAACCTCTACTGTTTGAGCTGAAGGATAAGCTCCATTCATTGGGGGCCAGTAGCAGACTCATAAACCTCAGACACAGTCTGGCCACTGAGGGACACAAAACCCACACTTTGCTGGCATTGGTTACATGTTACAATCAAATTGCACAATGTAGTGGAACCAAAGCAAGCATATCATCATTCACACTCTGGAGTGAAAATTGACCAGCTGAATATAGTGGAGCAAGATAGACAAATAGGGTGAAAACATAGCAGCTCCTTATTCCATGGCCATACCAATGCCAGGGGTTACACTTGATTCATGCTATTCCATAGGCAAGACACTTGAAGGGGTGGGGAATAGGATAAAGTCTATTTACCTACCTTCTATGGCTGGGAATATACAGACAAGAAGCCAACTTATGTGCCTCCTGACTCACATTAGTGTCTTCCAAAGTAGTGTCAAAGCCCCATTAGTGCCCTTTCCACTCAGATGATCCTTTTGAGCAAACAGGAGTAGACATGGTGGGACTCCTAGAAAGAAATATTGTTGGACAACATTATAGCTTGGTCATTATGGACTATGCAATCCTTGACTCAGAAACAACTTCATTATGTTAGAAGTGCCCTAGGAGACCCTCATGCATCAGGAGCTAGTTTCCTGTCTAGATTCATGAAAGAAATTTGTGCACAGTTAACAATTAAAACTCTCAGAACCTCCATCTATTATGTCCAGACAGCTTGTAATGTGTGACAGAAAAAATGTAGTGTGTCACTTTAAAATATGCTCAATAAAGATATAACCCTTCTTCACCATGACTGGGACCAGCTACTTCCATCCATGCTTCTTCAC
Source organism: Mauremys mutica (assembly GCF_020497125.1). Classification (NCBI taxonomy): domain Eukaryota; kingdom Metazoa; phylum Chordata; order Testudines; family Geoemydidae; genus Mauremys; species Mauremys mutica. The sequence continues at coordinate 105,911,907 of NC_059078.1, forward strand.
TTTACAGGAGGTCTCCAAGCCTCCACAGCATTCTCTCCATTTAAATTGTGTTAAGGGAGGAAAGCTCAAGAAATCCTTGATTTGGTGAAGGAAATGTGAGCAGACTCAGTTTCCAATGGGGACAATGTTGTTTAGTATGTATTTAAGCTCTGTAAGAAATTAAAAGGTTTAGATGTATTGGTGCAGGAGAATATACAGGGTCCCAAGCAGGCCCAGGAAATCCTGGAGCACAGGCACCTGGCTCTTGATTTTCCTATATGGAGAGTGGGTACTCCTGATGCTGCATTTGCACTACATTTGAAGCTTGTTGGCAAATAGCAATGTCCAAGCTATCTGGAGGATATGAGTGGTTAATTATGAAGTTAAATAATTTGGGGAAAGGAAAGAAACACAAATTTGTCTCATAAATGTATTCAAGCTGTGACAAAGCCAGCAGCAGCTATCCATTGCACTCTACGCAGATAAATCCCAGTTATGGCCCAAATCTGCCATCTCCTAGTTAAAACAAAAACGCACTGACAGTCTAACTGGTCACTGATTTTACCTTTGTATTTTCATCACATCCAGGGGGGGAAATTATTACACTAAGTTAAAACTGAACTAGGCAAACCAGTAGGGTAAACACTCCAACCAAATGAGAGAGACCTTATAGCAGAAACTCCAAATGATGCTAGAACTTAGAGGGACTGAAAAATCCAAGAGTGACTGGAGAATCCTCAATATTAGTTCTGTTTCAAAATCCTTCATAAAATTTTGGACTGATTTTAGAAACCATTTAAAAATCTGTATGCTAGGTAGATGAGCTAATCTAGACAGGTTGGCTGGAGAAGCCCATTACATCACTGCCCTAGATCTTACTAAAAGGGATAAGTAAATTCCCCTCAACCCAGAACAGCAGAATAAAACATGGATCATGCACAATGCTTTTTGGGTTAAACAGAGCACCTGCAATGTTCTAGTGGCTGATTAACCAAATATTTCAGCCTTATGACCAATATAATCCTGCTGGCTTCACAATATGGTAATCTACAGGTTTCTCTGGGATTCCTACCTAGAGAAGGTAGCAGCCTGAAGGTTGGAAAAAACAGCAAATCTCATCAGGTATGCCACTGGCAAAGATGAAAGCCTCACTAGAGTATTCTCTGAGAAAAGGCCAAATCTGCCTGCTGGTAAGCAAAATTCAAAGCATAATGAAACACATCCACCACAGTGCAGCAAATCCAGTCATTTTTATGTGTCTCCGGCTATCACCAAAAGTTTCATGTTAGTTTTTGCCATCATTGCAGCGACCTCGACTAGCCACATATAAAGATTGCAGCGACCTCGACTGAATATAAAGATTTGAGGCCATGTTCGCTGCTCAACAGCCTGTTAAATAGGCTACCAATCTATCCAACAGAACTTTTGTAGCTAGCCAGTGTTATGCAGTCTCAATTTTAATAACTATTTACACACAAGCACAAGACCTTTCAAATTGGCCTTTGGGCTGTGCAGTCCCAATAAATAGACAGAGAAGATCACCCAGCATTCTAGTTAGGCTGACAGCTGTTTCCTTGGGAGAAAGGACTGAGAAGGAGTGTTTAGCTGTTATGTGCGCCATTGAGGTTCTCCTATTTTCATCTCCTACAGAATTACTTGACATGTCATAGACCATTTCTCCATAAAATGACTAAATGTCATGTAACATGTCAATGCCCACATTCTGAGATAACAGCTGCTCTGACAGTTTTATTCCTTCCAGGAGCAACATCGAGGAGGGCAGTCCATAGCCTAATTTTCTATCTTGCAAAGGAGGGGGAGAAGCTTTAACTCAGAATGCCCCAGGCTCTACTTTGAGGGAGAGGCCATGCTGGGTTGTACATACCCCACACTAAGTCAAATGGGGAGGAAATTAACTTCCTTTCAAGGAAATCGGTTTGAAAGCCTACTCCATCCCAGAGAAACTGCTTGACATGCCAGCTAGAAATGGAAGATCCCTGCAGGATTCATTGAGGTAAGAATATAAACAGAAAAAAAACATAATTTAAGAACTTCCTGTGGGAAAGAGGAAGGATTATCACTCTGTCCTCCTAGTCAAGGAGGTAATAGAGCCAAGAGAATCCCAGACCAAGTCCTAAAAGGCATGAAGACATTGGGGGTGGGGGGGGGACTTTAGTCATACAGGATTACACTTCTCACTAGACAACATGAGCTAAATCCCTCAGTGCATTGTTGCTCAGTTTGCACTGTGCCACTGGCACAATCTGGCCATAAAGCCAGTTTAACCCAATCTGAGAGGACTTCCCCAGTTCAAGAGGGATTTTTTGATGATGTAAGGCTGCTGGGGTCTCATACATCATTCCTTCTCCCTGCTGCCACCATAGTAAAGAAAAAAAGAAAAAAAGAGACATAGCCAGAGAAAAAGGGCATGGCCTGAGAGGCCCTTAGGCCATCCCAATCTCTGCCTGTGATTTTAGCTCTTACAAGGCATTATCAGCATAAGTTACAACAGCCCTCAATGCTGCTCCAACCCATTACAGAGACACTGGGGACCCATAATAGTGATTCCAGAAGTACAAGCGGACAAACCTGCCAACTTTTCCTCACCTCTAGAACATAAGAACATAAGAATGGCCATACTGGGTCAGACCAAAGGTCTATCCAGCCCAGTATCCAGTCTACCAACAGTGACCAATGCCAGGTGTCCCAGAGGAAGTGAACCTAACAGGTAATGATCAAGTGATCTCTCTCCTGCCATCCTCTCACCCTGATCTGTGCTACCTGCCATCCAGCCAACCACAGGATCTGCCCTTTTAAGATAAGACTGTATGTCTTTCCTTAAATTTGGTTTCTGCTGGCTGAAACAAGCCTGCCTGGGTTTAGCAGTGGATGCCAAATGAATGAATGAAGCTGAAGAAAGCCACAGTCCTGACTCTCTGGTCCTTTTGGCTAGTGTCTGTTTGCCACTCTTGTACGTACAATTAAAAATAAAAACACACAACACTGTAAATGAAACCACAGCCTTATTTTCCAAAAATAAAAACCCCCTTAGAAAACATATCAAAACAGTCAGTACTGTGCACTGTGAATAAAATTATCAGATTTAATAAATATTTTATGTTCCCATTCTAATTGCCAAAAAAAAGTTAATTTCTGAAGCAATTTTTTTCATCTTTATTTTTAAACCCTTAACATAATGACTGAATGCCTAATATGGAAATGATAAATTTTTAAAAGGTTTCTTTGAAAAAATTCAAAGCTGAACTTCAGCAGACCACCACAGGGAAGTCTATAATCTTTAGTTGGACGCCTGGCAAACCACTGTTCTGGCCTGTGCCAGCATTGCATTCTGACAGAACAAGTGTTGCATGAGATGTGAAGGATGACTCTGGTCTGCTGAAAAACCCTGGAGCAGGTGTTCCTCATCCTCATTTGCAATGGAGCATGGCCCCTGGCTCAGTGAGCTGGAGCAAATGCGCTGGCAGGACCCATCATGTACCTGCGTGCTGAGATGCACTAATGATAATGGATGCAGGCCTATTAACCATCCCATTTGTAATGGCACACAACACTGATTGCTTAGGGAATGAGTCAGCGGCTTTCCAAAAGGGAGCAGAGAATGCTGGGAACCCATGATCCTTTGTGCATTCCTTATGCTCTGTTGGGTGTACAACTATGTTAGTCTTTATTTAATAATACAAATGAATACATGATTTGCTACATGATTATACATTAAGATAAGCCACTTTGGGCAGTATAATATTAACATTGTTGTCTTGCTGTCTTGCACTATAGATCAGTTCCATTTGTTGCATTATTTGCCATTCTAAGCCTTGCTGGCATAACAGGATATCCCTGGGTGAGCTTAATCCAAGAAGAACCAACTGAAGGCCAAAAGTCAAGGGTCCAACAAGCACATGTAAGCTTCAGGGTTTACAGAAGGTTTGTGATTATCTTTGAATTTTTCAGTGCAGGCAGGGAAAAAAGTGTGGTTCAGCTTCTACTGTTTGTTCCCTCTCTTTCATCAGGAAAGAAAATCCACCAAGAATAGCCTTTGACACACACACAGACACACACACAGACACACACACCCCATGTGTGTACATACAGCTGTGTTGTCATTGTTCTTTAAACAACTTCTTGCTTGCCCATTATGTATAAATTAATCTTGTTGAGAGTTGATTCTATTTGTGATTGTGGGATAATTCAGCAAGTCCAAAAGACATCCTTGTAAAAAAGCAGTGTTCATAAAAATAGATCATGTTATTTATACATATTTGGTTCTGTTGCCAACTTAAAAACAAAATTTCTCACCTGCTCATAAATGAATATTTATCTAACTACAACACATACTGTTGATTATTCTACAAAGTTAACTAATTAATTTGCCAATTTTTTTTGGCAAAATAAAAGTAAGCTGCTTATATTTGTTGCTTAGTTCATTTTGTTTTGATTTCTTTGTAAAATATGTAAGAGGACCCCTTTTACTGTATTTTTCAAAATAGGCAGTTTGGTTGCAATTTGGTATAATAAACAAATGTCTCTAACAATTTTTAATGAAGTGCCACTTTTTATATATAAAAGGCAACATATCAAGATAATAGGTAACATTTTCAAAAGAACCTCCTAAAATTGTGGCAATTTCCGTGCACGTTATTTGTCTTTAATTTTTCATGTGTGTGCGATTTGTAAGTGCAAAAACTGATTTGTGCATGTGTATTTGTAGACATCTGGAACCAGATTTGCTGGTATGTTCTGGCGGCTTTGCGTCACTGGCAACACAAAGCAGTCGTAAACAGGGCTTAACTGGCTAGTTAAACCACGTTTATGGTTGCTTTGCATCATCAGAGTGGCACAAAGCAGCCAGAGCGTACCAGTAAATCTGGCCCCTGGGTTCTTATTTTGCCACATAAATACTATTTTTTCTTGCCAGTCTAAGTTTTTGAATGTGAAATATCGCTCATGCAAAAACATTTACTCAAAAATGTGCATTTTTAGTGGTCTGGTGAAGTCCTCTTGAAAGTTGCACCTAATATATGTCTATATAGATGTATGTAAGCACCATAGATTTATAGAAAATTGCACCTGGTGACCAATGATATATTCTTATATACCACTTCACTTCATAGAGAGTGTATGCTGGAGGAAAGAAAGTTCATTGTTAGATGCACTGATTACCAACCAACCATGAGATATTTTATTACTCTAAGTTTTACCCTTCTTTAGATCATTGTTATAAGATTAGACTTTGCAATCAGTTTCTCCCCACACACCCCCAACACACACTCCACTTTGCTGGCAGTCACTTTGCAGTGATCAACAGGCTTGGAACTTCTCCATATGTAGTGTACAGTATATTTCAAAGGAATTTTTCTGCCATGCACAGTAGTATATCAATACTCAATGTGGGAGTAATTTAACTTCTTAATTTATAGCAGTGGTAACAACATTTTCAAACTGGCCATAAAATATTCTTGTACTCTACTAATCTGGGTTCTCAATGTTCTATAATGGGAATTCTATGAATAATATTGGGAAGTGAGAGATATTTTATATGCTATCGCTAAGGGAATGGTGTTATTGCATAAAAGTTAGGTGACATGGGAGAGACTGATAGAGGTGCTGTTTAAAAAATATACCCTTCAGAATTTGTCATATCAATACTGAGGATTTAGTGACATTTTCCCTCTGAAAAATTATTTCTGCAGAAAGATAGGGTTACAGAGAACAGGATCTCAGTTACAGATGCCTCCAATTTGTACAGTACAAACAACATTGCTAATCTGACATCCAGCGTCCATCTATCCTCTGTCCTTTTTTTCCCAATAGATTATTATTTATTTGTATTACCATAGCACCTCAAGGCCCAAGCCAAGATCAAGGGCCCATTGTTCTAGACACTGTAGAGAGACATTGTAAGAGAATGTCTGCCCTCAAGAGTTTATAATCTCAATAGTCAAGACAGACAAAGGGAAGCAGAAAAGAAGTACTGTAATCCCCATTTGACATACAGGGACCAGAAGCACAGAGAGAATACATGGCTTGCCTAAGGCTACAGAGGAAGTCTGTGGCAGAGCCAGGAATTGAACCCTAATCTCCCAAATCCTAGGCCAGGCCTTAATATTAAGATCTTTTGGCAAGATGTTTTCTAAACACAGGACAGAGTTTCATAAATACTCTGATGTTACACACATGTATGCCTATGTCTCCTGCTTATGAGAAGGAATGCTTAATTGTCATTGGCAATCAGAGGCCTTGGATCATCTCAACCTCAACTCTGGGAAGACAGAAAACTTGCTAGGTGTTGGAAGCTACTGACATAAAGGGGACTGCCTCTTCCTTTATATCCCCCACTACTGAAAAAACTTTTCTGGAAGTGTGTTGCTAGATTAAGGACCTTGGCATCGCTGTTAAATATACCTTTTCCACAGAAAACCATAGCTCAAGCATGTTACAAAACTACCTGTTTATCCCGTGTGACGGTTCTCAAGGCATCCAGGATGAGAGTCACCTTGTTACCTCCTCCCTCCAGCGTCAGGGAATCTTGCCTATGCCTGTCTGGGTGTAAGTCTCTAATACCACCGGCCTGTCAGCCACTCAAGCTAGGCTATGCCAGTCCTGTCTTTGCTTTACAGGATAACAGTAGGTGCACCCCTGTCCCCAATCCCTTCTGAAGTATTGCCCTATGATATCCAGCCCCTGACACTGGCTACTCACAGCAATTCCAGATCCTCTGAAGCCTAAGGTGCAGTGTGCCCCAGTTTACCAGTTTTCCCTTAAACTACCACTCCTATACACCACACAGCATTTGTGAGCACTTCTAATAAAACAAAAGTAGGTTTATTTAAGAAAGACTAAAGATTTAACTAGAAGGGAGAGAAAGTGATGGAAATAAATGATTACAATACAAAACCACAAGAAATGAACTTGGATCTACATTTATTGATAGTTACCTTTCCTGTCAAATAAAGTAAGATTTTCCCCCAAAGGTTCATCTGTTGCGAACTGGCTAGGTTGCCAGGATCCAAAAGAACCAGGACTCAAACCATCATGAAAGCACCCCTGCTCCACAAGGGTTTTTCTCGGTGAATGGATCCAGAGAAGACTTCTCCCTGCTCTGTGTTATACTGAAATTGTCTTTTGTTTCTGTTCACAGACAGGGCAAACTCCTGTTTTGTTGTAATGTTCAGTTTTTACCTTCAAGTGATTTTGATTGTTTGTATTTGCCTCTCTGACGGTTTTTGTAATGCTCCCTCACTCTCCCGGTCGGAGGGAGGCCACTCAGGCTAGTCCTGGTTGGTCAGGACCAGAGTCTGTAAGACAGGAAAAAGCCCCAATAGGGCTTTTGCGGTAAATAGTCAATACCAGGCTTTAGCCTGGACTGGCGTAGCTCAGGTAGTCAGCCCTTAACTAGAGTCTCTCAGGGCTGGCTTCGGCCTGGGCGGAGCTCAGGCAGCCAGTAAACAAAACAGTCTTCAGGTGAGCTGGGCGTGGGCTTGTGTAGGCTCAGGGTGCCAGCAAGCAAAAAGTCTTTTGGGGCTGACTTTGGCCTGGACGCAGCTCAGGCAGCCAGCAAACAGTCTCCAAATGTGAGTGGTAAGAGAGTGCCTGTCCTGGGCTAGAGCCTCCTTGCACCATGTAGGGGGTCAGCCACCCAGGATGGGGTGGCAGGGGGATGTGGGCCCACCCTACTCTACCATATCCCAGCCCAGGGCCCTGACAGGGGCAGGATCAGCTACCCCTGTGTCGGTGGGGATCCAGCCGCAACATGCCAACTGGGCCACGCTGGGCTCTGCAGCTGGCTGCTCCGTGGCTGCCCCTAGGCTACTTCCTGCCTCCCCGGGGTTTGGTACCTGCAGCCTCCAGGCCTCTTCCGGCTCTTCGGGGTAAACTGAAGCAGGTACTCCGGGCCAGTCATCGTCCACGTCTGGGGATCGGGAACAGCCAGGTGCCGGCTCTGCTCGGGGCCTTTGGAGAACAGGCTAAGCATCCTCCTCCATTGCAGGCTCTCCCCCAATTGTGCTGCAGGACCGGCCTCTTATACTTCTGTCCACGCCCTAGTACTTCGAGGGGGGCAGGGTGATCTAGGCTCCGCCCCCAAGGGGCGTGTAATGCTCCCTCACTCTCCCGGTTGGAGGGAGGGCACTCCACCTCACTGCAGTTTTCCATTGAAAGTCTTGGTATTGAGCAAAGCTTAACAGCTAAGGTGGATTAGGGGTTTATGAGACCAGAGCAAGTGGGGTCCCCTCCCCACCTCCCCACCTGCAGTCCCCCCTACACCCTCCCTGCGCTCCTGCCAGGGAGCGGGGTCAGGGTGCGCAGGCTTGCCTTGTCCTGCCCTCATGGCCCACCTGCCATCGAGCAGTATTGGAGCACAGGGGCTTCACCCGCTCCCTGACAGGAGTGCTGGGCAGGCAGAGCAGGGCAAGCCCCTGCACCCCAATGCCGCTCCCTAACAGAAGCGCCGGATGGGTGTGTGGAGCTGGGCAAGCCCCCATGCCCCGATCCCACTCCTCAGTCGAAGCGCCGGATGGGTGGAGTGGTTTGAGGGGTTTTTCCAGGGGGCCCCCAATTGGCCGGGGGCCCCTGGGCATGGGCCCAGTGGCTAATCCGCCACTGCTTATCAGTGGAGCCTTGTATTGCATTTCTGGCTAAACAGGGCAGGTGGGGTAACAACTTCCTCCTGCCTGAATGGGCCATCACTGAGACATATTATCCTCTGGTGACTAATTTTTACTCCAAGTCCATAAAACATACTTTCCATTACATTATTCCTCAAATATTACCCACACATACATCTCACAAGATTATGAATCTTGACAGGTTATGAGCTTTCTGTGGCTACCTTACATGTTAGTCTTTATGGATACATACCCTGTAAAATGTGTTTGGTGTCATGAGTTTCTCAGATCTGAGGTAAGGTTTGCAAAGAACAGGGGACCCTTTGCTAAGGAGCCTCTCCTCTGTGTCACATCCTGTGCTGACCTCACAATGACAATGCAAGGCTTTGAAACTACAAGCTTTCATTATTGTAATTTCTTCCTAGGACATACATCAGGATTTCCTCTTTACTTGCAGCTTGCGCAGAAAACAGTATCATGTTTGCTCATTATTCTGATTATATTGCATTCCCCCTCCTTTTACATTTTGATGGCTATATTATGATAGATTGTCTTTCACCTAGTCCTGTTGTTCTATAAAACCCTTACTAGTGTTAAGCCTAGCTAAGGTCTAGTCTTTTTTTTTTTTGAGTATCCTCCCAGAGGTATTTGTCTTCTGATGCTACCTGCCTGTTAAAAATGCCACCACTATCCTCTTTTTGATTGGCAGGCAATTGTATCATGTGGCCCCTGAAGTATGAAACTCACTCCCCTTTTCCAGCAATTTCAGCCCCTCGCTCCCTATTAATAAATGACACATACTGGGCCAGTTTTTCAACTGGCATAAATCAGCATAATTCCCTTGACTTCAAAGGAGCAATCCTGGTTTGTGTCAGCTGATGATCTGGCCCTCAATTTTTTTCCCCAAAGGTGTGCTTCACTGTAAATATTCTTCATAACCTTCCCACCCTTTCCCCTCCATTTCTATGACTGTTCCGTTAGTCTGCATTTCTGAAACGTTGCGTTTTATATCATTGGTTACATTGTACTGTTATTTTTTTAGCACTTCTTAGTGACATGTATTGTTGTACAGTACCTGGAGGGAAAGAGAATAACCCAGCCTTTCTAGTCTCTGAAGAGTATAATTGAGATATATTTGCACCATCCTCCAACACAATCCTACAGGCCTTTGTCTAATCTGTCCAACTGAGGCACAGTTGTCTTGATATAAACTATGTTTCTGCAATGCAGATCTAAATCTGCATACTTTGTCTAGTGCTCTGCCCTTTCAGACAACTTGGATGCTCAGGCACATGTAAGGGAGTTAAGGTCAAGGCACATTTTGCTACCAGATTCAGATCAAGCATGGGTTAACATCTATATTTCACCTCACCAGGGAAAAGCATAGCTGCACATGCACAATTTAAATGAATCCTTATCCCGATTCTTGTTAATATGTGCTGAATATAATGAGAAAACTAGAATGTTCTGTGATTCTGTTTAAAAACGGAAGAATAGTTCTGAGGTCCAGCATACCAATAGTGTTCCATTCATGACTATATAAAAATATACCTCTTGGAGTTGGTTTTACAGTAAGCTACATCTATCCACTTTAATCCCCATCCCCATCCAATTTTACACTCTCCCCGCCCCACAATTTACATCAAAAATACCTGATCCTATTAAAAACTATGGTATGTCATACTAAAAGCAAAATTTTGATTCTGAAAAAAAATAGCGACAATGTCACTTATTTAACTGTTTAAGAGAAAGAATAATTTAATTAATAAGAATGGCCATACTGGGTCAGAGCAAAGGTCCATATAGCCCAATATCCTGTCTTCCGACAGCGGCCAGTGCCAGGTGCTTCAGAGGGAACAAACAGAAGAGATAATCATCAAGTGATCCATCCCCTGTCACCCATTCCCAGCTTCTGGCAAACAGAGGCTATGGACACAATCCCTGCCCATCCTGGCTAATGGCCATTGATGGACCTATCCTCCATGAACTTATCTAGTTCTTTTTTGAACCCTGCTATAGTCTTGGCTTTCACAACTGTGATGTTGCACTCCATATTCTTTATGGAAATATGCTTATAATATGGCTATGACATAATCTCAGTTATGGGATGATGGGAAAGGTTATTATTTACTGAATGTGATTATCCAATTTGTATGCATGTGTCATTTCTGTATCTAAAGTTAGGAATATGGACTATGTAACAATTACAACTGGGCGTGTATTGGGAAGACACTCACCAGACGACAGGCCATCAGATTTGATGGGCCATCAGGAACAACAACAAGAACATGAAGATACTTATCTCTCTCCCTCCTGGGAGGTGTCTGGAGACATAACTGTGACATTACTAGGTCAGGTGGTCTTGTCACCTGATATTAAACATTACCTGAGACTTCTTGTAACTTTCCACTGGAAGGGAAGGGGGGGGCAAGTAAATCCACCTCAAGTAAATCCTATTTATGGGTGGGAAGGAAGGCAAACAGGACTCCTCTCCCTGGCCTGTCTGCTCAAGAAGAAAGACCACTAAAGCTACCTGAAAGGAAGGCGTGGGGGAGTCCTGAGTGAGACAGGGGTCCAGTCTGAAAAGAAATATAACTGGAACACACTGAACCACAGAAACCTTGCAACCTGCCTAAAACAACATTTAGGGTAAGAAATTACATTTTGTAACCTGTTTCTTAAGTATATTTAGCTTAGCTTGCGTACCTTGTTTTATTTGCTCAGTAATCTGCTTTGTTCTGTCTGTTAGCTCTTATATTCACTTAAAATTCACTTTTTGTGGTTAATAAATGTATTTCTTGTTTATAATATAATCCAGTTTGTACAATTTCTAACTGGGGTGGCAAGAAGTCATGCACATCTCTCTTCACATCGAGGAAGAGAGAGGATTTTTATGGTCTCACGCTGTGCAGATTTTTCTATACAGCGCAAGACAGCATTATTTTGGGTTTATTTCCCAAAAGGGGTGTGCACGTGAGTGCTAGGGGAGTCTCCTCACACAGAGCTGACTTCAGCCTGTGTCTGCAGCAGGGTGTGGCCCTACCTCTGTGTGTGTGTGTGTGTGTGTGTGTGCTGCGAGAGGCCAGAGAGCCTAATTCAGCAAAGCATAGAGAGGGAACCCAGGCTGGTGGAGCAGGAGAGGCTCAGTGAAACTCCAGTACATGAGGTGCCATCCCAGAAGTGGAGTGCAACCCATGACAACAACATCCTCCCTCATATGTAAAGGTCTCACAATGGAGTAACTATACAAAAGTTTGCTTTGATGTATAAAAAGAACAAAGAACACTGTCCAAAGTTCCTTGGGACTTATATACATATATAAGTAAAACATACTACACTGTGCATGAGCTGGTACCATTCATAGATACTGCTCATATCACTCCCTTCTCACATCATCATAAATCAGGAATAACTTCACTGAAGTAAGTCACTGGAATTATATCCGTGTTAAACCAGTGTCAGGATAGGAAATTGATCTTGTATTCTATAGCACTGTAGAACCACTCTGTTAAAGAAGAGGATGGGTTTCCTCCTTTCTATTTAGGATGCCCAGCAACCAGAAAATGGTTAGAGCAGGAAAAAGAAAATTGGCTGTAAAATGAGTCTAGGCTCAGAACAGGTTTTGCCCTATAGCAAGGGCCCTTCACTTTGTAACCATTCCTGTTTAGATTATGTGGTGCTCCCACAACTTTAGAAAGGTTGATGTCTCGACAAACACAAAGGGTGCAGCGCATTTAGACAACAGCCTTGGATACAATTCAGGCTGAATATAGCACTTAGACTATCTTCTTAAGTAAAGCTGGATGAATAATGGATTTTTCAGAACACTGGCAATTCAAAAAACAAAACAAAAATTCAGGACAAACAGAAAACAAATTTTTAAAGAAATCAAGAAATCAAAAAAAATCACTTTCAGGTCAAATAAAATGTTTAGCTAAACCTGAAAACAAAGCAACTGTTTTAAATAAAATATTTCTTAACAAAATGAATGGACATTCATAAACAAAACATTGATTGTTCTGAATCAAAAAATTGAAACATTTTGTTTCAAAAACATCAAAATCAAATGTTTGGCTTTTTAAAAAAAAATATTTTTAGTGTTTTCCCCCAACCAAAACAATTCAACAAAATCAACTTATTCACTAAATGTTTCAATGTCACTGAAACAGCATGTTTTACTTAAAAATGTTTCAGTTGAAAAACATCTCTCCGGCTGTATTCATGAGGTAGCTAGGGGAGTGTAAATTATACCTCCAGCTCCAGTGTAGACATACCCACGCTAACTCTGATTAAGCTAGTGAGTTAAAAATAAAAATGTAACTGCCATGGCATGAGTACATCCCAAGGATTTCATATGATTTTGTATGCAGGGCAACTAGTTTGTCCCACTCATGCCATCATGGCTACACTTCTATTTGTTGCACAGTAGCTAGATCAGAGGTAGCATGGTCATGGCTCCCCAAGCTGGAAATTACACCTTCAACTCCAGTGTAGATGTGGAAGAACAGTGCAGTTGCTATGCTTTTTGAGGGATAAGATACATAACGTAAGCTCAAGACAACAGGAAGGGACCAGCAGAGCTTTTGTTTAATTTAGAGCGGAAGTGGAGGAGAGAATGTGCTATTGTCTGCTCAGAAAACAGGACTAGTGAATGTGCCTGTGGGAAATGTGCTACTGAGGAACTTGCAATACTTACTTCATTTTGAAAGTCTGAAGGATCAACACTTAAAATATTTCAGTTTTATGTACTTTCTGTTGCTAAGGTTTTTTTCTGCCATTTTATTTTACCACTGTTTGGTCACCTCCTTGTAAATAAAACACCTAGAGGTAAATAGGGTTGTACTAGTGTAAATGGGGGAAGAAGTGAGTCCTGGATAGCTACACAAGACTTATCTTGACTATCCTTGAGCTAGTATTTCACACCTTCCATATCCTATTATTTCATACAATCACTGCCAAACATACAGAGGCCTGTGAAAAAAAGGAAATAAGCTGAGCTGAGAAGAATATAAGAAGGGTGGGAATTAGAGCTGAGAGAAATCCTATACATTTTTACTTCACATAATTTCACGAAAATGAACTATTTGCAGTGAGGGCTGAGGGAACCGTACCTTTCGGCCTCCTAAACATCAGGGAGGCCTGACTCTGATCTCACATCATTTAAACACTGAAGTAATTCCATTGAGAGGAAGGATGATCCAGTGGTTAAGATGCTGGCATGGGACATAGGATTAATCGGTACAATTCCTTGGCCTGCCACAGACTTCCTGTATGACGTTAGCCAATCACTCAGTCTCTCTGTTCCCTCAATTCTCCAGCTGTGAAATGAGGATAACAGCACTTCCCTCCCTCAGATGGGTGTTGTGAGGATGTATACATTATGGAGACAGACACTACGGTAATGTGGGCACATAAAAGTGCCTAAATGATGGTGGACTTCAGTGGTGTTACACTTTATTTACACTGGTGTAAATGAGATCAGATTCAGGGATCAGATGTATAGGAAAAAGCATGAATTCATAGGTGGTTTTGGGGTTTTTTTGTCCTTAGAATACAATTACTCCTCTTGACCTGCTGCTCACAAACATGGAAGAATTAGTAGGGGAAGTAGAAGTGGGTGGCAACCTGGGCAGCAGTGACCATGAGATGGTCAAGTTCAGGATCCTGACAAAAGGAAGAAAGGAGAGCAGCAGAATACGGACCCTGGACTTCAGAAAAGCAGACTTTGACTCCCTCAGGGAACTGATGAACAGGATTCCCTGGGAGGCTAATATGAGGAGGAAAGGAGTCCAGGAGAGCTGGCTATATTTTAAAGAAGCCCTATTGAGGACACAAGAACAAACCATCCCAATGTGCAGAAAGAATAGCAAATATGGCAGGCAACCAGCTTGGCTTAACAGAGAAATCTTTGGTAAGCTTAAACATAAAAAGGAAGCTTACAAGAAGTGGAAACTTAGACAGATGACTAGGGAGGAATATAAAAATATTGCTTCAGCATGCAGGGTTGTAATCAGGAAGCCCAAAGCACAATTGGGGTTGAGCTAGCAAGGAATGTGAAGGGTAACAAGAAGGGTTTCTACAGGTATGTTAGCAACAAGAATGTCATGGAAAGTGTGGGATCATTACTTGATGGGGAGTCAACCTAGTGACAAATGATGTGGAAAAAGCTGAAGTACTCAATGCTTTTTTTTGCTTTGGTCTTCACAGACAAGGTCAGCTCCCAAACTGCTGTCCGGGGAAACACAGTGTGGGGAGGAGGTGAGCAGCCCCCAGTGGTGAAAGAACAGGTTAAGGACTATTTAGAAAAGCTGGACATGCACAAGTCCATGGGTCCAGATCTAATGCAGCTGAAGGTGCTGAGGGAATTGGCTGACATGATTGCATAGCCATTGGCCATTATTTTTGAGATCCTGGACAACTGGAAAAAGGCAAATATAGTGCCCATCTTTTAAAAAGGGAAGAAGGAGAATCAGGGGAACTACAGACCAGTCAGCCTCACCTCAGGCCCCGGAAAAATCACGGAGCAGGTCCTCAAGGAATCCATTTTGATGCATTTGGAGGAGCGGAAGGTGATCAGGAACAGTCAACATGGATTCACCAAGGGCAAGTCATGCCTGACCAACCTTATTGCCTTCTATGATGAGATAACTGGCTCTGTGGATATGGGGAAAGCAGTAGACATGATATATCTTGACTTTAGCAAAGCTTTTGATATGGATTCCCACAGTATACTTGACAGCAAGTTAAAGAAGTATGGATTAGATGAATGAACTATAAGGTGAATAGAAAGACGGCCAGATCGTTGTGCTCAATGGATAGTAGGGTGACCAGACAGCAAGTGTGAAAAATCAGGATGGGGTGGGGAGATAATAGGCACCTATATAAGAAAAAGCCCCAAATATTGGGAATATGCCTATAAAATAGGGACATCTGGTCACCCTAACGGGTAGTGATCAACAGCTCAATGTCTAGTTGACAGCCGGTATCAAGTTGAGTGCCCCAGGGGTAGGTCCTGGGACCATTTTTGTTCAACATCTTCATTAATGATCTGGATGATGGGATGGATTGCATCCTCAGCAAGTTTGTGGATGACACTAAGCTGAGGGAAGAGGTAGATATGCTAGTGGGTTGGGATAGGGTTCAGAGTTACATAGACAAATTGGAGGATTGGGCTAAAAGAAATCTGATGAGGTTCAACAAGGAGAAGTGCAGAGTCCTGCACCCAGGACAGAAGAATCCCATGAACTGCTACAGACTGGGGACCGACTGGCTAAGTGGCAGTTCTGCAGAAAAGGACCTGGGGACTTCAGTGGACAAAAAGCTGGGTATGAGTCAACAGCGTGCCCTTGTTGCCAAGAAGGCTAACGGCATATTGGGCTGCATTAGTAAGAGCATTGCCAGCAGATCGAGGAAAGTGATTTTTCCCTCTATTCGGCACTGGTGAGGCCACATCTGGAGTATTTCATCCAGTTTTGGGGGCCCCATTACAGAAAGGATGTGGACAAATTGGGGAGAGTTTAGCGGAGGGCAACAAAAATTATTAGGGAGCTGGGGCATACGACTTATGAGGAGATGCTGTGGGAACTGGTCAGAAGAGAAGAGTGAGGGGTGATTTTATAGCAGCCTTCAACTACCTGAAGGGGGGTTTCAAAGAGGATAGAACTAGGCTGTTCTCAGTGGTGGCAGATGACAGAACAAGAAGCAATGGTCTCAATTTGCAGTGGGGAAGATCTAGGTTGGATATTAGGAAACACTATTTCACTAGGAGGGTGGTGAAGCACTGGAATGGATTACCTAGGGAGGTGGTGGAATCTTAGAATCCATCCTTAGAGGTTTTTAAGGCCCAGCTTGACAAAGACCTGGCTGGGATGATTTAGTTGGGAATCGGTTCTGCTTTGAGCAGGGGATTGGACTAGATGACCTCCTGAGGTCTCTTCCTACCCTAATTTTCTATGATTCTATGATACTATAATGCATCATTATAGTACGGGGGGGAGGGGGAAGAGACATTCTACAATGTAAAGATCCTGTAAGCTGGGCTCTCTCTTATTAGTCTTGTTTTTATATCAATTAGAGAAATAGTAAATGGCCAGTCACTATTTTCTCTGTATCAGTCAATTAGCTCAAAACAGGAATACTGTATATGCTAGTGGTTCTCAAACTTTTGTACTAGTGACCCCTTTCACATAGCAAGCCTCTGAGTGCGAGCCCCCCTTATAAATTAAAAACACTTTTTAATATATTTAACACCATTATAAATGCTGGAGGCAAAGCAGGGTTTGGGATGGAGGCTGACAGTTCGCAACCCCCATGTAATAACCTCACGACCCCCTGAGGGATCCCGACCCCCAGTTTGAGAACCCCTGGTATATGCCTTCCCCTAGAGCTTTCACAGCCTCTCCTGCCTGTTTCCCTCAGGGTATGTCTACATTGGACGAAAAGACCTGCAACATGGCCACAGCTGGCCCAGGTCAGTTGAATCAGGCTTGCAGGGCTCAGGCTATGGGGCTAAAAATAGCTGTGTAGATGTTCGGGCTCAGTCTGGAGCCCTGGTCCTGGGACCCATCCCTCTTGCAGGGTCTCAGAGCTCAGGCTCCAGCCCAAACTTGAAAGTCTACACAACAATTTTACAACCCAAGTCCCATGAGCCCAAATCAGCTGACTCAGGCCAGCCGTGGGCATTTAATTGCTGTGTAAACATACCCTCAGTGTCTCCACAGACTCTTTCTTTCACTGTCTTTCAGATTTACATCAGGAGAGGAGCCCATAGATGCTGCTACATGCTAGGTACAGGCTGCAGTCAGCACCACAAGTCCCACATTAAGTCATGTTCATTGCATCTCTGTTGAAATTAATGGAAAAATTTCTGGCTATGGTGAAGAAGAGAGAATGTAACCAAGTTAAGTCTGCTTTCTGGGCTCAGAAAGTTTGGAAAAGTATAGTGAAGACATGATGAAAAGCTTTAAAAAGTGACGAGAGAAGTAATTATCTTCCAGGAGCTAGAAGGAAGAAAGACAGTAAAGCCAGAGAGAAGAAAGGATGCAAGGAGACTGGATAAACCAAGGTGGAGATTTCCCCTCCTTCTGCAGCAACCTTTGCAAAAATATTAAAATAAGGGAGGAGAGTGGAATTGGATCAAGACTGAGCCACCCCTCCCCTCTAGCAGAAAATGATATGAATGCCTTTTTCTCATCCAAGATACACCAAACAACACACAATTGCTAAAGAAGAATTTTCCTTGAATTCCAGGCAATGCAGTAGAAGAGCAGGCAGGAGGTTGGCCGACAGAAACACTAAAAAAGAAACTCAGGAAACCACTTGAGTGTTGTCCAAGGGGTGGAATCTTATTCTACTGTTCACGACAAAAGATTAGCGTGCTTATCCAAGAGAAGCAAGTGAATCTAAGTAATGACTCTGCAGCAGGAGCACTTATAAACATCAGTTAGTGGGCAGCAAGAAAAAAAAATCAATCAGCGGATCCTCTAGAGGGAGGGAGAGGGATATTTTGAAGAAATCCAACTTTGGCAGTATGCTAGGTATGGTGCAGGAAGGCCAGGACAGTGAGATATTTGCAGGGAGAGTGGGGAACACAAGCGCATTCACCAGTAGAGCCTTTGGTTCATGCACTTGTCAGCCTAAAAGCCTGTTTATGCTTAGCCAGTCTGCTGGAAGCACATCTGCTAATACCCACTAAAGAGAAAAATGGTGTAGGGAATATGTGAATGTTTTCTCTCTCTTGCATTGCAAGCAAGCTACCAAGGACACCGAAGAAATATCCGGACTACAAAGGGATATAAGGTGAAAGAGAGTTCTGAAAGTGGTGAAGGAAACTGCAAGTGGACTCCGGTGTTTTCAGTTCTCACTAGGGTTACTGGGAGAAAAATACCCTCTAAGCACACTAATCACTATTCATGCTCTTGTATACAATTTACTTTACTTACGAGGAACAATGCATAGTATGAGAGACCTGGCCAAGGAAATTAACGTGAAAGTGCTTGCAGGCCTTTTCATCTCAGCACACAGTAAAATCCCAATCCTAAATCAAACATCTGGTGTCCGATGAGTCACATTTTGACAGTTTAACAAGAGCTAGTGGTGGTGAGGATGTAATGGCAAATTAAAGTATGGATGCACGAGTGGAAAGAGTTTGCACCCATTTACCAGATGCTTCAAGCTTATGGCAAAATCAAGAGAGAACAATTCCTAGAATCACTTCAGTGGAGCTGCAAAAAGCACCAGCCCCAGTGAGGACAAAATGTATGCTGCCTTGTTTCAAAAATACCCAGACCGGGTGCATTCACAGTTGCTGAATAAAGATTTACTGACAATTGAATAACTTTATACATTATATAGGCCCCCAGTATATAAATGGTGGCAAAAAATCTTAACCAACAATTTACAATAAGTAGCTTCAAACAGCTGAGAGAAAACATTGAAAGAAGCTTAAATTTGGAAAAAATATAGAATAACTAGAGGTGAGACTCGTGAAGGTTTATTTACCATTGATGGTAGTTTTGAAAAGACTTCCTGACGGGGCAGTGGAATAGTCAATATCAGCCATAACCAAATAGTGAATAAATAACACGAATTTGCTTCATGGATCATACTTACGATGTGTGAAACTGAGATTGTTAGATTCTGAAAGTGCTCCTTGCCAGACGATGCAGCAGGTTTGTCAGGAAGCAGCTAGTGGAATCCCTATATTGGCAGAAACAAAACACAGAGAACTTTGAGGAAGTATGCATGCAATCAATGGGACCAAAAAAGTCAGTGCTGTTACTTAACAGAACAAGAAAGGCTCCGGGGACTTGTAGGGATGCTGGAAATTCTTACAAGATTCTGTACTGCTCCACATGGGCAACCAGCAGCAACAAGAGGAGAACAAATACAACACTTGGGAAATAATAGCAAAGGACAATATCAAGGGTGTGGGATCAGTCTTCTATTTACACCAGTGATCATATCCAACCAAGCTGTCTGATATGCTGACAATCACAGGAAGGCATATATTCAGGAAAGTAGAGTAAGCAGCCACTGGCTCCGGTGGAGGAAAGCTCTCTCAATACTGTACATTGTGCCAGGACAAGTTCCAGGTCTCAGGCAGAGCAGCAGCGCCAGCAGCAGCACCAGCACACACCCAGAATTGTCTGTAAAAGGTTCAGTACTGTCACTACTCAGAATACCTAACCCAAGCACAATGTGAGGGGCCACCAGTATTTCCGTAACACCCCAAAGATCTATTGCTATATAATGCCTGTGCAAATATGCTGGAGCTTGACCTACTTCACTTCCCTGAGAGCTTCTACAGGACAGGCCCAAAAAAGAAAGTAACAAAACGCCACTAGCCATCACCTACAGCCCCCAACTAAAACCTCTCCAGCGCATCATCAAGGATCTACAATCTATCCTGAAGGACAATTCCTCACTCTCACAGACCTTGGGGGACAGGCCAGTCCTCACCTACAGACATCCCCCCAACCTGAAGCAAACACTCACCAGCAACTACACACCACACAACAAAAACACCAACCCAAGAACCAAACCCTGCTACAAACCCCAGTGCCAACTCTGTCCACATATCTATTCAAGGGACACCATCATAGGACCTAACCACATCAGCCACATCATCTGGTGCTCGTTCACCTGCACATCTACCAATGTGATATATGCCATCATGTGCCAGCAATGCCCCTCTGCCATGTACATTGACCAAACTGGACAGTCTCTACACAAAAGAATAAATGGACATAAATATGACATCAGGAATGATAAAATTCAAAAACCAGTAGGAGAACACTTCAGTCTCTCTGGTCACTCAATAACAGACCTCAAAGTGGCAATTCTTCAACAAAAAACTTAAAAAACAGACTCCAGCGTGAAGCTGCAGAACTGGAATTAATTTGCAAACTGGATACCATCAGATTAGACTTGAATAAAGACTGGGAGTGGCTGGGTCATTACAAAACCTAAACTTAATTTCCCCAATACTAATTTATCCCTACTGTTACTCACACCTCTTGTCAACTGTCTGTAATGGGCCACTCTCTTACAACTTCAAAGGTTATTTTTCCTCCCTTGGTATCCTGCTGTTAATTGATTTATCTCGTTAGACTGACCACACACTTGGTAAAGCAACCCTCATCCTTTCATGTATTTATATCTGCTCCTGTATTTTTCACTTCATGCATCTGATGAAGTGGGTTCTAGCCCACGAAAGCTTATGCCCAAATAAATTTGTTAGTCTCTAAGGTGCCACAAGGACTTCTCTTTTTTTTTTTTTAAGAGAGCTGATAGTTGCTAGTGCTCCATAACGGTAGGGAGCAAGCTATATTTTCCCACACAAGGCTGTGCCATTGCTTGCCTGAACAATGAAAGGCACCTGTACAATATGGGAGGGCATATATGTCCATGGACATGCAAGCCTGTGTGTAAATCACTGATTATATGCTCATTAGCATAGACTGAATCATCATCAGCAGGCCACTCTGTGCATTGCTGATGAAAACAGCATAGTGCCAGGAATATACTGGATTATCTGTTCTGTCACAAAAGAATGGTTGGTGAC